>NC_061114.1:195086879-195390023 GCF_002878395.1 Capsicum annuum
GTATATTAAGCTAATCAAATATAATTAATCGATCACTCATCTGAGTACGCATAAGAAACACATCGCGTTATATTATTGGATAATATACTTGTGCACGTATGTGATATATATAATACGTATTTAGAATTTGATATAGTCGATAGTGTGTATATGTGTGTGTATGTATGTATATGTATATATATATATATATATATATATATATAGTATATACATATTATACAGTGAAGGTATATTAATGACATAAGATAATGTAATCTATAATTCATCTAAGTATTTGTGAAATACGTTGTATATTATTATGGAGAAGTAAAATTGTGTATGTGATGTTTATAGTACGTATGTGAAAGTTGATAGACAATTGAATATATGTATACATACGTATATCTCGTGTAGTGACGTATGTAGTAATCGAAAGTTAGATAACTGAATCTATATATCAAAATAGTTTGAATGATACGTTGATATATATCATACTATTGAGGAAGTAGATATACTATTTTGGGTCAATGTAGACACGCGTATATATGTATATAATATTGTATTTAAAAGCTAATTAACCAAAAATTCATCATAATTTGTAAAATTCATTAATATTATTATACAATTAAGGAAATATATTACTCGTGTTAATGTGATGATAAAATAACTACTTATTTGATTTATATATATACGAATTGTATTAAATTAATTGAATGTTGTCCCGGTCTCATACAAAGTGTATGTACTGTGTATTTATATATATACGAATTGTATTAAATTAATTGAATGTTGTTATAAATATTATAGGGTTTGTTAGAATTTTAATTTGTTAAAAATTAATTTTAATTTATTAACTTATTTTTTTAATTTATTAATTTATTAATTGTAATTTGTTAAAGTTTAATTTCAAAAATATTTTTTTAAAATATTTTTGAATAACTTGACCTAACTCGTAATACATAATAATAACACAAAAACACACCGAAAATTTCTCATTTCACCGTCCAAAACAGCAAGAACACGGGAAAACCCTACATATCTTACACTTTAACATTAAACCCTCCAATCTCCATTGTTCTCTCTTTCAAGGAAGTTTTTACTCAACTTCTTGGATTCTTTTTGGCTTTAATCAAATTTTCAAGTAATTATTCCATCTTAACTTTTAATTTTGGGCAAGGTAACAATTAACTACAACTCATTAACTAAACTTAGCTTATTTTAGTATCCACAAACTCATTTTTTAATATCTAGAAATATTAAAAATCTACATACAAATATCTTAGTGTTAATTTCATCAATTGATTGTGGTTTGAATTCTAGGGTTTGGATATTTATTTTATTTAGCTAGATTTTGGCTAATTTTTGGAATTTGAGATTAAATTAGCTAATCTTAGGCTTGTTCCTACATTAATTTGATTTTGAATTACCTAAATTTTGGTTAGTCTTGACACTTATTTCTCCATTTTACTCATTAATTGTTAATTTTTCTGGAGGAAAATCTTATTCCTATTCCTTTACTAAATTGTTGTAATAATTTAAGCGAAAGATAATTCTTTGTAATAATTTTACTATTTGACAGATTTTGAATCTGGTATAAGGATTGCTTTGCTATTTTTTTCGGTGACCGCTTATCTCTTTCACTTTTATTTAGGCCAAACAAAGTAAGTTGTTATCTTCTTGTTATTGTTCATATTAAAGTCTAATGAAGTCATGTGTGGCCTTGTTCGATTCACTAGCATTGTTGTTATCTTCTTGTTATTATTTATATTGAAGTCTAGTGAAGCCGTGTATGGCCTTGTTCGATTCACTAGCATTGTTGTTGGCATCTTGTTGGTCTTGTTGTTGCCTGTTTTGAATGTGATTTGTTTGGTGACTTAGTTATTTGAAAATGGTTAAATGTAGCGACTTTAAATGGGATTTTTTGTTTTGAATGTGGTTTAGTTGGTGACTTAGTCACTTGAAAATGGTTGAGTGTAACGACTTTAAAGGGAATTTTTTTTATTTTGAATGTGATTTGTTTGGTGACTTAGTTACTTGAAAATGGTTAAGTGTAGGGACTTTAAAGGAGATTTTTTATTTTGAATGTGGTTTGGTTGGTGACTTAGTCACTTGAAAATGGTTAAGTGTAGGGACTTTAAAAGGATTTTTTTTGTTCTGAATGTGGTTTGTTTGGTGACTTAAATACTTGAAAATGGTTAAGTGTATGAACTTTAAAGGAAATTTTTTTATTTTGAATGTGGTTTGGTTGGTGACTTAGTCACTTGAAAATGGTTAAGTGTAGGGACTTTAAAGGAGAATTTTTGTAATGAATGTGGTTTAGTTGGTGACTTAGTCACTTGAAAATGGTTAAGTTTAGGGACTTTAAAGGGGATTTTCTTATTTTGAATGTTGTTTGATTGGTGACTTAGTTACTTGAAAATGGTTAAGCGTAGTGACTTTAAACGGGATTTTTGTTTTGAATGTGGTTTGGTTGATGACTTAGTCACTTGAAAATGGTTAAGTGTAGGGACTTTAAAGGGGATTTTTTGTTTTGAATGTGGTTTGGTTGGTGACTTAGTTACTTGAAAATGGTTAAGTTTAGGGACTTCAAAGGGAATTTTTTGTTTTGAATGTGGTTTGGTTGGTGACTTAGTTACTTGAAAATGGTTAAGTGTAGGGACTTTAAAGGGGATTTTTTATTTTAAATGATTTGGTTAGTGACTTAGTTACTTGAAAATGGTTAAGCGTAGGGACTTTAAAGGGAATTTTTTGTTTTGAATGCGATTTGGTTGGTGACTTAGTTACTTGAAAATGGTTAAGCGTAGGGACTTTAAAGGGGATTTTTTGTTTTGAATGTGGTTTGGTTGGTGACTTAGTTACTTGAAAATGGTTAAGTGTGGGGACTTTAAAGGGGATTTTTTGTTTTGAATGTGGTTTGGTTGGTGACTTAGTCACTTGAAAATGGTTAAGTGTGGGGACTTTAAAGGGCATTTTTTTGTTTTGAATGTGGTTTGGTTGGCGACTTAGTTACTTGAAAATGGTTAAGTTTAGGGACTTTAAAGGGGAGTTTTTGTTTTGAATGTGGTTTGGTTGGTGACTTACTCACTTGAAAATGGTTAAGTGTAGGGACTTTAAAGGGGATTTTATTATTTTGAATGTGGTTTGGTTGGTGACTTAGTCACTTAAAAATGGTTAAGTGTAGGGACTTTAAAGGGAATTTTTTTTTATTTTGAATGTGGTTTGTTTAGTGACTTAGTCACTTGAAAATGATTAAGTGTAGGGACTTTAAAGGGAATATTTTGTTTTGAATGTGGTTTTGTTGGTGACTTAGTTACTTGAAAATGGTTAAGTGTAGGGACTTTAAATGGGATTTTTTGTTTTGAATGTGGTTTATTTGGTGACTTAGATACTTGAAAATGGTTTAAGTGTAGGGACTTTAAAGGTGACTTGGTAGGTTGAAAATGATTAAGTGTGGGGACTTTAAAGGTGACTTGGTAGGTTGAATATGGTTATGTTTGGTGACTTGGTCGGTTGAAAACGATTAAGTGTGGGGAATTTAAAGGTGTTTTTTTTAATATGGTTATGTTTGGTGATAATTGAATTTTTGTTACTTGATCTAATTAGTTGAATCTGATTGATTGTGCAGATGGAACCTGATTATAGCTGGATATATCAATGGAACAATGATAATAAAATGGGCATTAGGGAGGAATTTGTTGAAGGTGTCGAAGATTTGTTGAACATGCTAAGACACTTGATGTTTGGACACGTTTTCGAGCTATTCGTTGTACTTATGTTAGATGTGATGGTATAAATCTTGTAAATGAAGAAGATGTAAAGGAACATCTTTATAAAAGGGGGTTTTACGAGGACTTTTTAAGATTGCATGGTATTCATGGTGATGTTGCGCAAAATAACTTTGTTGTTGGAGAAAGTAGTAGGTCTACAGGGCATAATGAATATCAAGATACTAGGATGACAGAAATAGTGCACGATGCTTTTGGGATGCAACATGGGGGAGACTTTAGGTAAAATATTGAAGATGTTCCTAATAGCGAAGCGGGCAAATTCTATGAATAATTGTACGCTGCTAGTCATCCTTTGTTTGACGGGTGTTCACACTCTCGTTTGTCTGTTGCTGTTAGATTATTAAGTATTAAATCTAACCGGAATATTGTTGAAGGATGAATGAATTCAATGATAGATCTTATTAAAGAGTTAGTTGACCCCGACTTGGAGGTTCATGATTCTTTCTATAAGGCAAAAAGATTGGTGTCAAAGTTAGGTCTCTCCTCGGTTAGAATTGATTATTATGAAAATGGCTGCATGTTATACTTTAAGGGAGATGCTAACCTAGAGTCCTGTAAGTTTTGTCAGCACCCTCGATATAAACGTGGTTCTAGTGGAAATCAAATTGCTATTAAGGTGATGCATTATTTACCTCTAATACCAAGATTGAAGAGGTTGTATGCTTCAAACAGCTCAGCTCTTCATATGAGATGTCACAGTGAAAATAGAAGGCCCACTGGTGTTATGTGTCATCCATCTAATGGAGAGGCTTGGAAGCATTTTAATGCAACTTATCCAGATTTTGCAGCTGAGCCACGAAATATTCATTTGGGATTATGTGCGGATGAGTTCTCTTCTTTTTCAGTTGGTGCTGTGCCATATTCATGTTGGCCTATATTTATCACCCCTTATAATCTTCCTCCTGAAATGTTGATGACTAGTCCCTATATATTTCTGAATTATGTTGTTCCTGGCCCGCATAATCCAAAAAGCAAAATAGATGTCTACTTGCAACCATTGATCGATGAATTTCAACTTTATGGCATGAGGGTGTTGAAATTTGGGACATCTTACTTAAATAGAGTTTCAATCTGCGTGCATATCTATTGTGGACTGTTAATGATTTTTCTACTTATGGAATATTGTCTGGGTGGATGACAACTGGAAAGCTGGCTTGTCCAAACTGCATGGAAAAAATAAAATCTTTCACATTGAGACATGGTCGAAAAAATTCATGGTTTGTTGTCATTGTTGTTTCTTGTCACCTGATCATGAATTTAGGAGACTCAAAAATGCATTCAGAAGGAATAGAAGGTAATATGATGGTCCATATCCAAGGTTGTCTAGTCATGACATCTGAGAGATAGTTCAGGATTTACCTAAAGCCAGCGAAGAACCATTGTACAGGCTTAATGGATATGGCGTTTCGTATAACTGGACTAACCAGAGTATATTTTAGGAGTTAGAATATTGGCCAGATAATTTACTTAGAAATAAGGTTGATGCCATGCATACTGAGAAGAACTATTTTGACAACTTGTTCAACACAGTTATAGATGTCACCGGCAAAACAAAGGATAATCCTAAGGCCAGACTTGACTTACTAGAATATTGTAAATGCAGAGAATTACACTTACAGGAGGGGCCCAATGACAATGTTCTTAATCTCAAGGCTAGTTTTACATTCAAGTTGGACCAAAAGCATCAAATATGTGAGTGGGTCCAAAGTTTGAAGATGCCCGATGGATATGCCTCAAATTTGGAAAAGAGGGTTGATATGGCACAAGGAATCTTGCATGGAATGAAAATCCATGATTGTCATATTTTCATGAAACAATTACTTCCAATTGCTTTTATTGGTTTACCTGAAAACATATGAAAACCAATAGCAGAGATCAGTTTGTTCTTTAAAGACTTATGTGCCACCACATTAAAAGAAGAAAATCTAGTGCGAATGGTAAGGGAAAAGTTGATGTTGCAAAATCAAAAAAGAAAAGACAACTTCCGCCTTATAGACGATCGACAGGTATTCATATATCTGAGGGTTGGTTTGCTGACGCGACCGCACAACCCTCATTTTCTAGGTCGTCTCGGTATTCGATTCTTACTCCTACATATGTAGGGCCACTTCATGGATCTAAACCAACCCAATCTGTTCCTATCACCGTGCCACGGCCATCACAGTACTATCGGGCGGCCGCTGGCACATCCGGACATCTACCATCACTGATACCCTCCTGTAGCAGTCACACAGCTTCGAACAGTGATTCTGCTATATCTATTGGGTTGTCGGATCTTCAACTTGGAGGTACTCCATCGGGTGCTTCAGATCCACCCACACCAGTGCATCCACCATCACTTGATCCGCAGCCAAGAGACAGAGATGATTCTGGGAGGCGTTATCTTGTTCCATATGCGAGAGGGTAAGATTTCTAAATATATTAACATTATTCATTTTTTCATTACTATATTATTATGCTCTATGAAATTACTGTTTGATTTTCTGTTGTAGGTTTAGGCCGAATGCTGGAGTTGGACAAATTGAGAGAAAATGCATTTGTCAGAACTTCAACGGCTACTGGACCAGTTGGCAAAAGTTTCTAGAAATTGACAGGGAAAGAATGTTTCAAGAATTTAATCTAAGGATTTAACTTATCGACTACTTAACACTTCGTTAGAATAAAAGATTAAATATTATATTTTTATTTTTATTGTAGAAATTTTACTGGTAGGATGATGCGAATGCATATCTTATAAAGATGAACTTTTTCAGAAGATGTAGATCCAAATTTAACGGTCTATTGGATTATGTCCGAACCAACTTTGTACGACCTGACTGGATTAGTGAACCTTTATGGCAACAGTATATTCGCCATTGGAATAGCGAAGAATACCAATTGCTGAGGGAAAAAGAAAAGAAATCCCGGGCATCATCCAAGGGTGACTCCCTACATACTGCGGGTGCCTAAAGTATTATTGATGTGCAGGAAAAAATGGCATGTAACTTTTACAGTTTTAATTATTTATTTTCATTTAAATTTTTTATTATTTGAACATTGATAATTTTTTTTCATATGCAGGAAAAAGAAAAGGGTAGGAGCATACCACACAATGAGCTATTTGAGGAGACTCATCTGAAAAAAAAAAATCCGACTGATGAAGATGTCTGGGTTGAACCTCGTGTAAAAGCTGCCCATGTAAGAAACAAATATTGAATTTAGGAATCTTTTTCTCAAAGTTGATATTCAATTATAAATACTTTAATATTTTGACTTTTAGTTTTAACTTTACTTTGAATATAGGACAAATATACGCAGCTCGTTAGTGAGTATCGTAGTACTCAGCCTCCTGAAAGTCAGGGTGACCCACTACCCCAACATGTAGAGGAGAAGTTATGGGAAAAATTTATGGGTCCTGCAGTTAGAGGCCATTACTACGGATACCACAAAAAAAAATTGGCAAGAATATTAGGTGTTCGTTTGTCCCTGCATACTTTAGCTCTTCAGTTGATAGAGAAACTATTGAAAGACTAGAAAATACTGTTTTTAAACTCACTGAAGATCTTGCCGAATAGAGAGAGAGGGCGCAGAAGAAGGAGGAGGAAACATCATCACAAATCAGGATGCTGCAGGAGCAGTTCAGCTATTTCATTCAGACTGCAGGGATTATTCCTCCGTATCCTGATGATGCAGTTCGGGCTGCAAAAGGTCTACGCCCCTGGATGATATCAGCACAGATGAGGATATGGAAGACGAGGACGAATTCGATGAAGTTGACTTTTAGTTTTTTGACTTTTGTATGTGTTCTACTTTGAATTTAGACATTTTGTTGTAGTTTGTACACTTTTGAAACTATTGTTGTAGATTTTACACTCACTTTTGTTGGACATTTTGTATGTGTTGTACACTTTTGAAAGTATTTACATTTGGTTTGTTGTTGTTGTTGTTGTTGTTATATTGCATGTTGGACCATTTTTTAATTTTTATTTTACAAAAAAAAATTCCAGAAAAACTGACCAAAAGTGGTCGATTTTTCAAAAAAAAAATTACAGAAAGCCGATCACAAGTGGTGGTTTTTTAATAAATTATTTAATTAACTTAATAGAAAATCGACCACTTGTGGTCGTTTTTTTTTTAATTTCTTTTAAAATTATTTTTTCTGATTTTAATAAAATAATAATGAATTTTAAAAATATATATATTTTTAAAAAAAAGGACCACAAATGGTCGGTTTTTTAAAAAAATACCACTACTTTACCGACCACACACTTTGGTCAGTTTTGTCGTCGAAAATTGGAATAAACCGGCCACTTGTGGTCCATTTTTGTGGTCAGTTTTCCCCTTTTTTTAGTAGTGTCTATAACTCAATTATTATTATAAATATATTATCATATATAGTGAGTGTCTACTTTACCATATATAGTGTATGTCTATCTATGATAAAATTAGAAATCCCAAAATTAGTTTTCCCCTATAAATAAAGGGGGTTTCCTCATTGTAATTAAAACTCATCAAGAAAAGCCCTCAAGAGAAATAAGAATTACTCTCTATCCTCTCTCTGTTCTTCTTATTCTTTGCTTTATATTTCATAACACATTATGAACACAAGACTTTGCCGTCTCAAATTTGAAGGCTAAGGTATTATTTTCTTTCTTTTTATATTGCTAATAATCTTACAAAATCTGTGTTCGTTGCCTCGAGCAAGAGCTATTTTTTTATGGGTGTTGAATGTTGAAATCCACTTAGATGATATGGGTCTTGGAGATGCCACAAAGAAAGAAAATACAACATCTAATTAAAATCGTGCTAAAGGCTATAATTTTCTTGCGTCATCATCTTGACAAAATTCTAAAAATTGAATACCTTACTACTAAGGATCCACTTATTTTGTGGAATAGACTAAAAGAAAGATTTGACCACTTGAAGATGGTAATCCTCCCAAAAGCACGATATGAGTGCATGTATCATGAAAATAAGATGTTGGGTTCAAACCCCATCGATTTATGGCATAGGACGTCTTTATATGAATAAGACATCGAGTTTGAATCTCAATACACCATATTGTTGATATAATGATGGCTAAGACAAAATAATATATTTTTTTGTGAAAAGTTATGAATACATTCCCCATTGAATATGCCCTATTCCATGAAGTGAAAATAGTAGCAATTTGTGATAAGTCTGAAAGATGACAATTTGCCCCATTGTTAAAGTGAATGTGGTAGCAATATATGATATACTCTGAAAGATATATTAAGAGAAAAATTATCTACACTATATGTATGCCTCGATTAACTCCTAGCATTATCTGAAAGAGGTTATATATAAGCTATCAAAATTTGATAGATTTAGGGCACGATTATATTCCATTCCTGAGGAATGAGGATTTCGATTGTTTCAATACAAACGTGCACTTGATTGTGATGGTACCACAACTCACCTCCGAATGAGGCAGAATAACTGAGAAGAGTTATTTTGAAATCTACTTCTGAAGTAGTAAATTCATAAATTTATTCATGTAATAGTAAATCTAAAATTTACTAAAGCAAAAAGCACATGTCATGGTAAACTTGGAGTTTACTAGGATAAAAGTTCATAAATTGACATGAACGATTGCTACATTCCAAAACTATGCATATTGAGTATTAGACATGAAGAAATAAAAGATTCTTCAAGAATTGTTTATGTTGCTTGTTCTCATGACAAGTTGGTTGGACCAATTAATATTGGGATTTGATCCCTCAAAATCTGAAAACTATAAAAGGTGAATATGTGCCTGTTCACCAGTCATGTGATCTATTAAGACGCATCAGTATAAGACGATCACATGTGAGTTTATTTTCAACCTGCAGTTTGACATTCATAAAGTTATTTGCTCAATAAAATTGAGTAAAGAACATAACTTTCAGATTTTGTAATCAAGACAATTCATCTTAGTGATGATGGTTTGGCATTAAATGCCTTCGATAAATAGCTAAATCATTGTTAATGAGAACAAAGTTTCATGCATTGGTTTGAAATACGATATGTTGCATACAATAAAACTTGTATGCATTAGGCCTATAAATTATGATTATTTCTTCCCTCTCAATTGGTTCAAGGTCAGGAACCAACTATTTCATCTAATAGTTTTGATGAGCGGTATACGATTAATGAATATACCATGATGCACAAAGATAGATTCCTCAAAGAAGATGGAGGATGTATGTTAGTTTTCCTAACATAAGGGGGAGATTATAAGCAGCTATAAAATATGTAGGAATTATCATCAGATCCTCATTCAAAAGATAATTCAAGTCAAATATCGAAAGCATATCATATTTATGCTACAAGTGCTCTTATTTTGTTTCCCTAAAGGACAAAGTCTATGCATGCTTGAAGCGTGGTAGACCAATCGATTTCAAATGAGATAATTCTTGAAAAGGATAAGGAGCAAATAATCATAATAAGAAAGCAATGTGCTCATGAAGAGTCTACGACATAACACTTCATGAAACCTTATGAGAGGTTCAGGTACCTGAAAATAATGAAGTGATGAGATCTCAAAATGTTATGTCACATTGTGAATCAATATGAAATTATATATCATCGATATCTATACAATATTGGCACAATATTGTGAAAGATCACAAGGATCTGAATTCTACGTTTATTTAAGTATGTTGACGTAGAAATATTTATCAAGTGACGTGAAAGGATACATCTTGGTAAGCATAAAAACTTATTGATTTGCAGTCCAGACACTTGAAGATGTCACACATGACATGCTGAATATTGTCACTTGACAAAATTTATGTGAAAACTTCTTAAGGATTCAAAATGCTTGAAGCATATAAAAGTTTTTGGGAAACTTTTTTATAATCCTTATATTACATAAGCTTATAACTTGAAAATTATTGGAACTCTTGAAGAGTTTCCAAAGCAATAGATTATTCGCTGACATGAGAAATATACCAAATTGAATTGGTTATGAAGTACCATATCTTAGTGCAGTTGGTGCACTCGTGTATCTTGCAACTACTACAAGGTTTGATATAACCTTTCAGTTAATTTGTTAACAAGGTATAGTTCTACTCCTACTAAGAGACATCAAAATAAGATCAACATGATCTTATTTTATTCTAAAGATTGCAATTCCGATCTTATTGGTCATGCTGATGTTGGGTACTTATTTGGCCCATATAAAACTCGATCTCAAACAAATTATGTGTTCATATGTGGTGGTACTGCCATATCTAGGAGATATACAAAGCAATCTATCATAGTCACTTCATCGAACCATGCTGAGATAATAGTTATTCATGAAACAAGCTGAGAATGGGTGTTGTTGAGGTCTATGATACGTCTCATTTGAGAAAAATATGATTTGAAATGCGACGTAGTACCAATGATTTTGTATGAAGATAATTCAGCATGCATAGCACAACTTAAGGGAGGATTCATAAAAGGAGATAGAACGAAGCACATTTTCAAAACTTTTTTATATACATGAGCTCCAAAAAAATGGTGAAATTAACATGCAACATATTCATTCAAGTGACAACGTGACTGATTTATTCACCAAGTCTCCTTCAATTCCAACTTTCAAGAAAATGGTGCACAAGATCAGGATGCAAAGGCTCAAAGATGTTCTCATCAGGGAAAGTTAATATGCGTTGTACTCTTTTTTCCTTATGAGGTTTTGTCCCATTGAATTTTTCTTGTAAGGTTTTAATGAGGCAGCCTATATGCATATTGTTAGAGATGTGTGCTCTTTTTTCTTCACTAATTTTTTTTTCACTGAATTTTTTCTAGGAAGCTTTTAACGAGACACATTATCTATCAATTAGACATTCAAGGGGGAGTGTTATACATATATTACCATATATAGTGAATGTCTACTTTACCATATATAGCGTATATCTATTTATGGAAAAGTTAGAAAACCCAAGGTTAGTTTTTCCTATAAATAAAGGGGGTTTCCTTCATTGTTATTAAAACTCATCAATAAAATCTCTCAAGAAAAATAAGAATTACTCTCTCTGCTCTTTCTGTTCTTCTTCTTCTTTGCTTTATATTTCATAACAATTATGTTATATTAAAAGACGTTATTTGGTTCACATACTAATTATATTAATTTTTTAAAACTCAATTAAATTCTATTAGTAGGTGTCATTTGGTTCACATGCTAGCTAATTATAGGTGGGGGTGGGGGGTGGGGGGAATCTAAATATACAAGATTAGATTGTTTAATGCAAGTTATAACAATTTTTTTTGTTTGTAAGTAATAGCACCTTTTATTTTAAAAAATATATAAAATAATTTTCATTATTTTTAAATAATCAAATAAAGACCAATTAAATAAGAAAAAACACGGATTTTATATAATAATAATTTAATATTCTTCCCCCCCCCCCCCCCAAATATCTCTTTAACCGTTTTTCTGTTTCATCTTCTTCAACAACTTTCATTTTTTCCCTACAAAAATATATAGTTTTTCAATTATAATATTTCAAAAAAAAATTATTGTTTTAGTCGAGATTTTAGGCCATAGCAATTTCAGTATTTTATGTGAAAATCAAATTTTTGAATTTGCAAATTTAAAAAACGTGCCATACAATATAGATTGTGGTAATTTGCATTCAATCATGATACATTATGGAGGGAGATGGAATGACTTAGCAATTTGATATTTTGCCTTCAATCTTTTTTTTTTTTTTGAAAATATACAATATTCGATTATTGAGTAAGAAAAGACATTCAAAGAAGAAAAACATAATTATCTTTTATATTTGTATTTGGTTATGTGATGTTAACATGCTGAATTTTTAAAAATGTGTGATGGAAAGTCATACAAAATAGTTTTTTAGTCATCAGTAGTGTATGATTATGGGTTATTAATTGTGTTTATTCTTCATATTACATTCTGTAAACTAATATGATATTATATTTATTGTATCAACAAGGAGATCAAAAGAATTTGGTGTAGAAGGGATTATGTATGATGCAACTACAAAATATAAAGAGTTAGTAGATATAATTGCAAATCAGTTAAGGATAGACATATTTTGTGGGGTCTCAATTTATAGAGTTGGTATAAAAGATTTTACATACAAATGATGTATTCTTACAACTGTTTTTAATGTATGAAAATGGTACATGATAGGATATCCATGAATTAGTTTAATAAACTTTGTTGAAGTCAGTTTATATACTCATTTCATACTTAAGCAATGTTTTTTTTTTCAGTTCTCAATGTATGAAATTGATATTAAAATTAGTATCAATGAAGTTTCGTATATGTCACATTTGTATGAAATGATTTTTATGAATCTTATAAACAAATTTATTAATGTGACAAATAATATATTAGAGTAACAAAACATATACAGTATTGAACATCAACTTAATAAGATGTTTTCAATATAAAATACCTAATGATATAAACATCGATGATAGAGACCATGATATAAATCAAAAAGCATTCACAAAACATCTAAATCGTGATACGAACTTTAATGATAAGACATAATTTATAAAATTTAAGAACAAATAAACTTAATTTTTAAAAACTGAAACAGATTAATACCATTAGTTGAATAAGTTGTAAATTAAATATACCTTATGTGCAAGAACACATAAACTTAATTTTTAAAAATTGAAATAGATTAATAATATGATGATAAATAGATATAATTCAAACCAAAGAAGTAAAAAAAAAAAATCCTAAGTTGAGTCGATTTTGTAACCCAAAGCAACATTAGATGAAGAGAAACCCAACTTCATACACAAAAGCTAGAAAGTTCAATAAAAAAACAAGGAAAAGAAATAATTTAAGGAAAACAGAGTATATTAATGGTGAAAAAAAATCTTTTACCATAAAGTAAATATGGAGAACCGTATAAACACTGAAAAAGTGAAAAAAATATTTTACTGAAAAATCTTAAAACATGTATCAACGTAGGAAATATCTTTATCAAATTTTACTCGTTAATTTAAGAACATATTTTGTAACTTAACTGATAAAGTTAAAATAAATATATAAATAAAGACAATTATGAAACCAACTATTATTCCTACCATGGTTGTCAAAAAATTTAATGAGGAGAGATAGATATTAAAAACTAAAGATTAGGAGATAATTTGATTAATAATTATGATTTTTTTTTAATTTAAAACAATCAACTTTTTAGAAGTTGCTATAACCTGCACTTATTTCTTTAATTCAATAATTATAAAAAGTTTTGCTTTAAGTTATGATAAACAACCTAATAAGTATAAAAATTAGGAGATAATTTGATTAATAATTATGATTTTTTAAAATTTAAAAAAATCAACTTTTTAGAAGTTGCTATAACCTGCACTTATTTCTTTAATTCAATAATTATAAAAAAGAATTGTTTTAACTTATAATAAACAATCTAATAAGTATCTATAATCTATAATATATTAAAAGTGTGAACATCCTTAGAAAAATAATTTAAATTTTTTGCCCTTCATTAAAAGACTGTTCTTTAGGTAAAATTGTCTTTTCACTATTTTCTTCAATTTATTATTTAATTATTTTTATTATATTAACTAGACTCCTAAAATATATGGGACTCTTAAAATATATGAAAAGAAAATTAATTAATATTTTTCTTTGATGAATTAAAAAATACTCCTAAAATAGAATCCTATTAAGGAAATACTTCTATAAATATTGAGATGCACGTTAAACTGTTTATGGTAAAATCTTTAAAAGGAATTAAATTAACGTGGAAAGGAAAAAAACATTTAAGAATCAAAATTTTATATATTTTTTAAAAAGTACAAATGGTAAAAAAAAAAAAAAAAAAAACCTACCACTTTTTAAGGTAAGAATTTTAGGAAGCAAATATATTTTCTTTTAAAAAAATAATGCATGGAAAGAAAAAAAATTATTGGATTCAAGCAAAAAATGATAATATTTAACACTTCTATATCAATTAGAATTTTACCTTATATAAAAAAGAATATCTATAATTCTATTTAAATAGTATTTTTGATAAATTTTACTAGAAACATACGTA
This sequence comes from Capsicum annuum, assembly GCF_002878395.1. NCBI lineage: Eukaryota > Viridiplantae > Streptophyta > Magnoliopsida > Solanales > Solanaceae > Capsicum > Capsicum annuum. Next base: position 195,101,656 of record NC_061114.1, read on the forward strand.
TGATTCTTCTACTTCTATGTTTTCTTTTTGTTTTGATTTTTGATTGATGATTAATTAGATTTTTCTTCTTGCATTCATTAGGATTTTCTAGCCTTCTATTGCATGAAAAAAAATTATTTACAACTTAATAAAACAAAGGATGTATGTTTCAATGATTCGGTTAATGTCTAGATTGGTGGATGATTAACTATTTAACCCTCAACTTCTTTATTGTTTTTGTCAATATAATAGAATTCAACATGTGTATATAAATATATCTTCTTTGTTTTCATTCAAGTCATTCTTTAGGGTCAAAATTTTGCCCAGACAAGAATTATATTCATAAAAATCAAAGCTTTATGATCACTATTGTATTATTTTGTTGTTGTTTACAGGTCGTAGATGAATGTCGGTTAGCTTTGAGGAATTTCTTGTGTAAAGGTTAGGTTTAATTGTATTGTCTTAATATCTCTATTAGTTTATTATTTTGTGGTAGTTTGTAGATTGTAGATGAATGCCGATCAGCTTGGAGGAATTTTTGTGTGTAAAATTTAAGTTTAACTGTATTATATTTTGATATCTATTTTATCATATTATTTTGTTGTAGCTTACAGGTGCTAGATAAATGTTGGTTGGCTTTGAAAAAAAAAAATTAGGTAAAGGTTAGGTTTAATTGTATTGTTTTGATATCTTTGCTTTGAAATTTTTTTTATGCAAAGGTTAGGTTTAGTTGTATTATTTATCTCTATTATCGTATTATTTTATTAGAGTTTACAGGTATTAAATGACTATTGGACGGTCTTGAGAATTTTTTTGTGTAAAAATTAGATTTAATTTTATTGTTTTATTGTCTCTATCATCGTATTATTTTGTTGCAGTTTACTGGTAGATTTTTTGATAAAGGCTAGGTTTAATTAAATAAATTTTTCATCTTTACATATTCAAAAATGTTGGTTCACATACTAGTTATACTGGTTTCCTATAACTCAATTACTTATTCTACTAGTAGGCATCATTTGATTCACTTACTAATTATATTGATTCTCTAAAACTCAATTATGTTCTATTAATAGACGTCATTTGGTTCACATACTAGTATAATGATTCCCTAAAACTCAATTATATTTGTGCTATTAGTAGGTATTATTTGATTCACATACTAGTTATATTGATTCCCTAAAATTATGTCCAACTGCTCTAGTAGACAGTAGTAGGCGTCATTTGGTTCACATCTAGTTAGACTAATTCCCTATAATTCAATTATTTCTTATTATTAGGCTTTATTTGGTTCACATACTAGTTATACTAATTTCGTAAAAACTTAGTTATTTCTTATTATTAGGCGTTATTTGGTTAACATATTAGTTATACTGATTCCCTAAAACTCAATTATGTTCTTCTAGTAAAATTATTCGCGCGATTATGAAAAGTATTTATTAACAATCAGGGTGGCTCAAGCTAATCTGTGGCCTAAGGCAAAAATCAAACGGAGGCCTTACATTTTTAAGAAAAAATAATTATTTTTATAAAGTTATTTTTAAAATTATATGACCGTATTTAATAATTCTTTTTTAATTAATAATATAGTCCATGCATTAAAAAGTTTTTACTATATCAAACTCCTAAATTTTCTTATATAAAAGGTTTCTTTTTTCTATAAATAATATTTAATATATTTCTTAAAATTTGTAACTTATTATTACTAAAAAAAAAAATGAGGCCCCTTAAATTTTGGGGGCCTTAGGCGGCCGCCTTTTCTCCGAAAGGGTTGAGCCGTCCCTATTAACTATCTTTTTAATAAATTTAGATAAGAATGGAGATAAGTTTTTATATGCACACACAAATCTTAATAATGTATGTTCATGAAATTAAAAATATAAATATTTTTATTAAAAAAATTAAGCTCGGAGAAACTTCATTTTCATGAACGAAAAAAGAAAGGTATTTTTTAAAGACATTTTTACTTTTGATTATATGAAAATTACATAGAAAAGTATATGAAAAGGCATAGAATGATATGGGATGACAAGAGAAAGAGGCCTCCTTAAAGATTTAAATTGATTGTCAAACGTGAACTTTAACTCTTGCATGTATTTAGTGAGGTTTTTAAAGTAATTTATTAAATAGGTTATGAATAAAAAATTGGAAAAATATCTCAAAAAACTCAAAAAAATAAAAAAAAAAAAAATAAAAATGGTGGTCATAAAGAGGTGTCACATCACATCACCTCCTTTATCACAAAAAAAATAGTCAAGTTGAAGTTTACTGAATAAAATTTATTTATTTATTTATATACATTAAAGATTATATTAAATTTTTCAAATGAATACCACATTCAATATATATGAAATTCACAAAAAATAAAGTGGAAAAGTAGAAAAAAGAGAATTAAGAGGAATTAGAAAAATAATATTTGAAATGATTTCATTACACATATCAAAATATTTTATTATGAGGAAAAAAAAGGCCTCTCGTGTCAGGATTTGTATTTAAATTTTACCTTTTCTATATATATTTTTTTTTAAATTATTTGTTTCATGTTGAAAATTTTCTTTCACATTAATTAGATTTTAAAAGCACTTAAATAATTATTCATGATGCAATGTGCATTAATCTTGAGTTAAGATTGCCAACATAGATTCGATTATTCATTATAATTTGTTTAGTTTTATGATCTTTTATAAGCAATTTTCATTTTTGTACACCATATTCTTACACGTAATTAAGAGATTTGAAAATAAATATATTTTCTTCTCTTTATTTTCTAAGTAACTGAGAAATTTTAATTTCTCTATATGATTATGATTAATCGATTTAGATCTAAGATTATAGATATGATTTATATTTTTACTCAAGCTATATTGTGATGAGTTTCAAAATTTCCATCTCCATATTAGTTCTACCTATTATTGAAATTGACAAACAAATAAATATTTAAGCTGATATTTATATGCTCGCACTTACATTGTGAAAGTGTTTAAAAGTTATTATGGCGTAGAAACACTTCAATAATTAAAAAGTAATTCTATAATATTAAAAAGATGCAACGGGAAGATTTTCCAAGCATTGCCTGATATAAATCCTTCATTTACATTGTAAGATATATATTTATAGTATGATGTCATTGTGGTCATAAGCAAATTAAGCAACTTAAAGTAAATGAATCAGACGTCAATAGGGGTGTGCATCGGTCGGTTCGGTTCGATTTTACATATTATCGGTTCGGTTTATCGATTTTTGATTTTTAAATATGCTAAACCAATAACCAAATCAAAAAGATATTTTTTATCAGCTTTTGGTTTATCGATTTTTAGTCCTTAACGGTTCGGTTTTCGATTTAACCGATAAGAAAATACTCATAAAATAGAAATAGTAGTAACTAACATGAAAAAAAATTGAATCCTAGTTGCAACCAAAAATCCTACATAATGTGTTTTAATTTACAAGAATCTTCAAGTTTGACGTAAATGTTGTTAGGAGAAATTAAGAGTTTGTATAATTAAAATAATAGGTTTGTTAATTGGTAGAAATTAAAGAGAAATATATAATAAGTCATATATATATATATATATATATATATATATATATATTGTGTTATTGGGTTATCCAATAACCCAATAAGAAAAAATTAAACCGAAACAATAACCCAATAATTTTTTTTATAAACCATTAACAAACCGTTAACCCAATAACCCGATAACAATAAATCAATAACTTTTTTATTGGTTCGATTTATCGGTTGGTTCGATTTTTGCACACCCCTAGACATTAATAGAAAGTGAATAGGAAGATCACAACATGAAAAGCAAAAGGACACCAAAAACTATGAAGGCATCCACAATATTCAAGTTAGAAGCAAACACCATAAAGAATAATAACGACCAAATATGCTAACGTATCGACCATGTCAAATGTCTCTTCTTCAACAAATTCACACTCTTTTTGAAGATACGCAAATGATTTTTATTTCTTTTGGGTAAAAAATGTATGAAAGTTTAAAGAATGAAAATTCTAAATAATACATAATGAAGAAATAGCCTTAATCTTGATGGAGGAAAAAAAATACTCATAATGCCTCTATTTATAGGATAAAAATATGGAATATCAAAGGATATCATAAATATTACTTAATATAATTTAGGAGTTATGATCATCAACAGTCATGGAAGTAATGAAAATAAAGACCATTAAGTTGTATATTAAAGAATATGAATAAATGAAATAGTAATTGATATATTCATTTTAATTGTTAAACAAATTAATTGACTCATGAAAAGAATAGAGGAAAAAAATAAAAAAAAATCTCAAAAAAGGAGAAAAAAGATAAATAGAAATGGAGGTCATAGAGAGGTGTCACATCACCTTGTCTATGTTCCTCCTTTATTATTTCTACTATATAGAAGAGTGAATTGGAGGACAACCAAGAGTATAATTGTCATTTAAAAAAAAATCTACCTTGTTTGTTTATGTTTTAGGCTTCAAAGTTTGACTACAGATTTTTAATGATAAAAAAGTCAAGCTATTTTTTCTAAATATCAATCACATCCCAATTGATTTAATATCTCACATGGATCCATATCTTCCCCCAACTCTTTCTAAAAATTATTTTTTGTCACTATTCATTAATAATTGGATTTTTGAATTGAAATATCCATAAAAATAGAATTAGTTGCTATTTGCATATTTAATTACTCTACAAAATAATTATTTAAATTAAATAATAATTGAATTTATAAATATTTAAATGATAGTCCACACATTCAATTTATTTATCTTACTTTTTGTTTAAATTTGTTTCAAGAAATTGTCTTTTTTTTTTAACTATTAAATTATAACTTTTCACATGTCATGTTTAACATCACAAGCTTAAAATATATTTTGACACATTCAATGCGTTATTAATTTAAGACATAAGATTGAAATTATTTTTTAATTTCTTAAACTTTGTGTCAAATCAAAATCAAACAAATAAATTGAAACAGAGAAATACTCAATTTCAAATTAAAACTTTCAGACATTGAAAGGTAATTTTAAAAGTATAGCATAAAATATACACTACAATGATAAATAAACTTTAATACTATTACAGTTCTTTATACTATCAATTTATATGACATAAACTCATTTAATATCTATTTTTGGTATTTGATTTTCATGAGTAATTTTTTAGAAATTAATAGATTATCTTAGAATTTACCGTCTTAAAATCTTAGATTGTTTCATTTTGAAAAATGGCATATGAGATATTCAATGAATAAAAATAAATCTATTGTCTCTCAAAAAAAATAAATTATTTTATTTAATATACTCATATTCTATAATTTAAGACTGTATATTTTTTATTGAAAAAAATAACATATGAATAATTCTGTCATTGATTTAACACTATAGATTGTTTCATTATGAAAATTAACATATGAATAATTATGTCAAATGTATCAAACTGCACTTTATCTTGTGGTTCTAAATATAACACGTGAAAAGTTAAAATTAAAGTATTGTAAAAAATAAATTCTTTTATTCTTTTTAAAATAAATTAAAATGAAAAATAGGTCTTTATTTTTGAAATTGAGAGAGTAACAAACATTTACAAGACATTCATATATCCACAGTTCACAACATTCAAAAATAGTTTCAAGTTAAACTTTTTCATGATATCTAAAATAATTTTAAAATATAATTTGTTGAACCTTAATAAATAATTTAAGTAGTTAGTTTTGTTCAAAATTTATAATGATTTATGAGAATTTACGTGAGAATCTTTTTATTAAATGTAAACTTAAATAATATACTTAAATCAAATGATACAATAATATTAAATTCAAAGAGAAATCATATTTGAAGTTTTTTCCATTTAAACATTTTTTTCAATCATGGTGTCCAAACGAGCTTTCTCTCCTCTTAACTAAATCCACGGAATAAACAAGTTACTTTCGAGTGTATGTAACATTCATTGTTATTTTTTTCTATTGTTTTTGCCTAAAATTTATTGATAGTTAATTTATGTTTAAGATAAAACCTGCAAATATAAGTAAGGGTATAACGGGTTTTTCATGATTTTTAAAATATTTTCATATAATTTTCTATTTGACCCCACTACAACTCTATTTTAAATGAAAAATATAGACGCAATGGTTATTTTATTAGAATCTTTTCAATGTCATTTATGATGTGATTTTTCACATTAATTTCACACACCTCAACTATAAGTCTATTTTAATATGTAGTAAAAAAAACTTAAATGCATTATATCAGAATGTCCATTGTAATACATTCTATATCTCCATTCAAATAACATATTTTTCTTTTTAATCACTTCTAAAAAAGAATTGAAATTTTTATTTGGTTAGTATTTTATAACATTATCAGTATTTTAGTCATGTTGAATTTCATTTATTTGTCAAAAGTTCACAAAGGTGTACTCTTCTATTTGAAGTTTATTTATTTGAAAGATAATTTGAAATATTGTGACGTTTTTTCATCTTAAATTAAATGTCTAATCAAAATGTTATAAATTGAAATAAGAGAGATATAGTTTATAAGAGTATGTGCAAATACTTACATATGTTCCATAAAAGCTTTAAAAAAGTGAAATTAATTTTGGCCGCACATTTAAGTGCATAAAGTAACTATTGCTATATTCTAGTAAGATACTAAAAAATACTCATAAATATTGAATACGTGTTTATCTATCAAAAACAATAAGTAATTCAAGAACTTCACATGATACATATCGTTATAAAGATTTGCACAATATATAATTTATGAAAACATAATTATTTACTAAACACCTATTAAAATTATTTTAAATAATTTATTTAAAATGTAATATTAACTAGCTCATGTTAAATTACTACAATATATATCATGTTAACTTATGAAAACATAATTATTTACTAAGCATCTATTAAAATTATTGTAAATAATTTATTTAAAATGTAATATTAACTAGCTCATGTTAAACTCCTACAATATATATCATGTTAACTTTTGTTATTTCTTTTGATTCTCTTTATTTGAGGTATTAAATTTCCTCATCAGGTAGACAAATCACTTAAAAAGAAATTTCTTACTTAGTATATTAAATTGATCTCTTATTTTTAACGTGTATAAGACAAAACATAAAGGCAATTCTTTAACATTATGATTCATTAAAACGTTCATCCAGTAGGTCCTAATTTTTGTTTGTTAAAAACGAATTTAAATATATTTAAAATCAATTTATGTATGGATTAGTATCCTTTATTTCTTTGTATGATTCTATATAAAATGTTACTAAATAGATATTTATAATTTTAATCTATTATCTTGTGTAATTTTTTAATAAAGTAGAAAACGAAAAACATAATTAGTTGTTTATTTTCTTGTGTTTGACCCGATGTTAAAAATAAGCATTAGAGAATATGATATTTTAATATTAATTATGAAATCTTAAATAAGTTGTAAGCTATTATTTGATTTATAAAAATCAAAAGTTATATTTTATTATATAGAGCGATTTCTACTTACATTTCTTATTGTGTTTATTCAAAAATATTGATGATTATTTTTTAAAAAATTAATTAAATATATATAAATATATTTAAAATTATAATATTAGGCTCGTAAATGGGCCCTTCATTATATAGTTATATATTGATTAGTACATATCATTTGGTTCACACCCTACTTATATTGATTCTCTAAAACTCAATTATGTTCAATTAGTAGATATCATTTGGTTCACACACTACTTATATTGATTCCCTAAAACTCAATTATGTTCTATCAGTACACGTCATTTCTTTCACATACTAGTAATACAGGTAAATTTTATTCTTGATCACTTAAGTTCATATTTATTACGCAAAATCATTTTTCTTTCATTTATTTCATCCATGGTCACTTAACTTTATATCTATTAAGCAAAAGTCACTTTTCTTTTATTAATTTCATCCATGGTCATTTAACTTTACTCCAACTATCACAAAAGTCACTATGTCTGGATTTTACAATAATTCCATCGAAAAAATGATGTGGTAACCTTAATTAGTTCTTAATTTTAATTCAAGTGAATATATAATATATTACTCATATCTTGACCCTTTTATATATGCACAACCCAATTTTCCTTATGGATTATTTAATAAAAGAATACCAATTTCTTAATAGATTTGATTACCTAATGATGACTATTTCCATAAAAAAATTTGGTTCATATTCTTATAAAATAAAATTATACTTATATATTCTTAAAATCCTCTAAAGTTGAGACATGTGTTGGTAAATTATTTTTTTCTTCTAATATTATGACATATAGTTGACAAAATTATTTTTCTCCCTCTAAAATTGTGACATGTAGTTGATAAAATTATTTTTTCATACATTCTTTTTCTTGCCACTTGAATCTTTGCATTCGGTATATCATAATAATATGATAAACTACTCTATTTATTGAGTTTGTCTTTATATTTTTAATTGTTTGACTAATCGATTAATTCTCTTAAAAGTTTTTATTATAATATTCAATTTCTGATAAATTACATATTGTTTAATTAATTTAATTGATAAATATAAAATTAGACATCCTATAATTTCTTTATTTATTAAAGTACTTATATTTTATAACTTTTATTAACATAACCGTACATTGATATAACATTATTTGTACAAATTTTGACAATATTTATTCAATGACACAATTAAAAAGATTTTATTTTAAAACTATCTTTAGCATGTTGTTATCTTCAAAGAATTAAAATAATTTTTTTTTTAAATATCATACATGTATTTTTATTTTATGTTTTTTGAAGAATTTATCTTGTTTATCACTCTTTTTCGATGCACCTTTTTGGCAGATGAATGCAATATTATGAGATGTTTCATAAAAATATTAACCAAATTTTTTTATGTAAATAGTCTTCATTAGGTAATCTAATCTATTAAGAAATTAGTATTCTTTCATTAAACAATCCATAAAAAAAATTGGGTTGTGCACATATAAAAAAGGTCAAGATATGGGTAATATATTATATATTCACTTAAATTAAAATTAAGAGCTAATTAAGGTTGCCACATCATTTTTCCGATGGAATTATTGTAAAATTCTATCATAGTGATTTTTGTGATAGTCGGAGCAAAGTTAAATGATCATGGATGAAATGAATGAAAGAAAAGTGACTTTTGCGTAATAGATACAAAGTTAAATGACCATAAATGAAATGAATGAAAGAAAAGTGACTTTTACGTAATAGATACAAAATTAAATGACCATGGATAAAATTTACCCCTACTAATACCACGCCTCGATGACAAATTTAGAAGGGAGAAACAATAAGAGAAGGCATCAAACATTTATTTTTGGCTTACATTTGCATGCTTAAACTGTCCAACCTTCTTTGGTGTTATCATGTTCATGTACCCATCCCCCCTCCCCCCCCCCCCCCCCAAAACAAAAAAAAAGATGCTATAGGTTATTGTTGCATTGATTTTTCAAGGTTATGCTGTTATCTTTATGGCATGGTTCATTAAATTCATTTTTCAGCACAATTTGGGAATTTGCAAACTACTTGTTTGGAATGTATCATTGGAAAAGTAAGTTTTATATTGAAACTTTTAGGTCAAACGGTGGAGTGGTCTAAATGCTCCCTCCACTTTTTCATTCACAGAACATGGCTTTTTTGTTCCCTTTTGCCTCTATATTGGCCACTATCAGACAGTTTAGTATGTGTCCAAATGATGGAGTGTTCCTCTGCTTACACAAATTCAAAAAATGTGAATCTTGACTTTGAATGTCTTCAATGAACTATGCCATAAAATCCTGCCTGAAATTTTCAACAAGAACAAAACATGGGTGAGGTTAGGAGCCCATAGCTACTATGTCACTTATTGCATAGAGAAAAATCTTGTAAAAAAGGAAGAGAGAGAGAAACAAATAAAGTATACATTATCTTTTTAAACTTCACAATTATCATGTAGAGGTATGTACACCCCAAAATTTGATCAATAAGTTTATCTTTCCTTTCTTTTGTTCATTTTAATAATCCAAAATTTCGAGGGCTGGCGGTGCACAGTTCAAAATTTGATGAATAATGGATCTAACTCTCTATCATTCACCAATTAAACACCAAACTTTTGTTTGTAGCTGAATTCGAACCCATGAGACACAACTAACCCATACATTAAGTGCTCCACTCTTACCACTAAACCAAAGTCAGGCCCTTCTTAGTAGCAATATGATTGAACAAATTATGTTTGAAAAACTCACGTTACTCCCATTACATGAGTATTGAGCAATATTTGGTTTGCAGATTTACCTAATTATTTCTCTTGAATGGTTCCTTCTTTCTGTATTTCTCCTTTTTGTAACTATAAAAGGACAGCCCGATACACTAAAGCCCAGCTATGCGCGGAATCTGAAAAAAGGCCGAACCAAAAGGCTTTTTTGTATGCAACCTTAGCTTAAATTTCCGTAAGAGGTAAATTCCATGAGAAAGGCTTCTTTGTAACCAAGTAGATTAAAACATTATATGGTGCAAGTTTAAGCAGTTTGAAGCTAAATATCAGCACGAACATATAGGAAGAAATGAAGCAGCAAATAAACTACATCAATGTTTCTGAAATATGTACACAATGGATCCCTGAGACATTATCCAATGCTTGGAACAATGAGTTGACATGCTCATATCTGGGAACTAAGGAAAATTAATTCCTACTCTTCTTAGTAAAAACCAAGAAATAAAACAAAAATAATCAACTTTGGGCTGATGACTGTTTTATTAGAGGCTGAGAAGTTTTCCCAAATTCTTGGTCAGGTGAACTCTTCACTTCCATTAGAAGTGCCACAACTTCCTTCATTGTCGGCCTTTCAGCAGGCGATGAGTTCACACAGAACATTGCTATTCCAAGCGTTTGCAGCATTTCTTGCACCATTTGATCCGGTAAACCCTGTAGCTTAGCGTCAAGAACTGTAACAGCTGGTTCAAAGCTTCCCATTTTCTTCTTTACCCACTCGACGATGTGTAGCCCGTCCCCTATCTGAGTATCAACAGCGCTACGCCCACTAAGTATTTCCAGTAGAACCACTCCATAACTATAGACATCGCTCTTTTCTGTTATATTCACAGTATATCCATATTCTGCAATCATATTGACAAACACTGTGTCACATTCGACGAACTATGACTCATAAAGTAAATATTCGAAACATGATATGTTCTACTTTGCCTTCTATGCTTGAACATTAGTAATTGAAACATCCCAAGTGCATGCATTTTTCAACATTTATGATAAGAAACAGAAGCTCAAAATATGTACCTGGAGCAATATATCCATAGGAGCCGGCTACACTAGACATAGCATGGTGATAATTTGGTGAATTCATTAGTTTTGCAAGTCCAAAATCTGCTATATAAGCATCAAATTTGGAGTCGATCAGTATATTATTGCACTTGACGTCTCTATGAAGGATGGCTGGAACACAGTCGTGGTGCAGATACGCAAGGCCTTGAGCTGATCCTACTGCAATTTTGTACCTAACTTCCCAGTCCAAATTTCTGTTACTTTGCAAGAGCTGGTGAAGATTGCCATTTGAAATGTAGTTGTAGAGAAGAAGCTTAACGCTCTTGTTTGAACAGTATCCCAACAACTTCAGAATATTCCGATGCCTGATATGTCCAAGAATTTGAATTTCTGCTGCAAAGGAATCTACTGGCTCCTCATCTTTCTTTGTTTTCCAAAGCTTCTTCACTGCAATCACCTCACCGTTGGGCATTTCTGCTTTGTATACAACACCGGAACATCCTTTCCCAATGATGTTATCATCTTTCAAGCAATCCAAGATGTTGTCGATGGTGAAATTGAACTTTTGAAAGGGGATGAAAGTCCACGGGTAGGAAAAATCTTCTGCCCCTACCGAAGAAGCAGACATGCCTTGGGACTTCTGAAATACATAACTGTGGTTTCGCGTCACAAGAATCCATGTAGCCACGATTGCTATGGCTACAGAGGTCAGAATCACCGCAACCAAAGCTATGGTTTTCGCTGACTTCAGCCCATTCCTTCCCACTATATGTGAAGAACAACTAGAACCATCAACTGATTGACAGAGTGAATTCTCCAGAAAAGAATCTGAATTAAGAGTTCTAAAGAATGGTGACACAGGAATAGGCCCCGAGAAATTGTTGTATGAAACATTCAGGGAAGTAAGGCTGGTCAGGGAGCTTAGAATTGTGATCCTTCCATTCAACAAGTTATGAGAAATGTCAAGAGATTGCAACTGTGTCAAACTTGACAATGCTTCAGGAAGTTCACCCGTGAAACGATTCGAGCTCAAATCTAAACTGATTGTTAAGCTTGTGACATAGCCAAACTCAGATGGAATCTCACCAGAAAGACTATTTGAGCTCAAATCAAGTAGAGTTAACTTCTGTAAGTTCTTAAAAGACTTTGGGATTGGACCAGTAAGCAAATTGTTACTGAGAATAAGTTTGTTCAAGTAACTGAGATTGCCAAAACTTGAAGGGATCTCACCGGTAAAGCTGTTCCTGCTGAGATCAAGCTGCTCTAAATTCACAAGCTCACCCATCTGGAGTGGTATTTCCCCAGTTAGGTAATTATTGTGCACATCCAACAGCTCAAGAACTGTAATGTTGGAAATTTCAGAAGGCAAGCCACCAGAGAAATGGTTCATGTACAAATCAAGAAACACGAGATTTTGCAATTGACCAATCTCCTTAGGAATCTGTCCTGAAAGCTGATTCTCACCAAGCCTCAACCTCACAAGAGACTGGCATCTCGCAACACTTCGAGGCAATCGTTCAGTTAACGAATTCCCAAGAAGCAACAATTTGCTCAGCTGCTTCAAATCAAATATCTCCTCAGGGATAGATCCGGTGAGCTTGTTCCTCGAAAGATCAAGGGCATATAGGTCGGTACAGTTTCCAAAAGCAGCGGGAATGGTTCCTGAAACCGAATTTCCCCACAAGAAAAAACTCTGCAAGTACTTCAACTTACCGATTTGCCAGGGAATTATCCCTGATAATTGGTTCTTATCTAGCTGAAGAGCCGTCAGGCTAGTGCAATTACTTAACTGCCACGGTATAGAACCGGTAAGTGCATTGTCAGATAAATGAAGCTGTTCAAGAACCACTAGCTTCCCCAGGTCACCAGGAATTTCACCAGACAAATCATTCGCGGAAACATCAAGAATCACAAGTGAAGAGCAATTCGAAACTTCAGCTGGGATAGGTCCAGTTAATGAATTTCCCCATAAAAGCAAGCTAGTAAGCTTTTCCAACTTACCCAACTGAGGAGGTATCGAACCAGTGAGCTTATTCATGTGTAGATACAAGTATCTCAGCTCTGAAATCATCCCAAGTTCAGGCGGAATCGAACCAAATACTTCAGTATCATAAATAGCCAGTGTTTGAAGATTGATCAAATTCCCAAATGTAGGCGGAATAACACCAGAAAGACCGGTAGCCGCCACACCAAACATTGTGAGATTGGTGAGTAAACCTAACTGTGCAGGAATTTCCCCAGTCAAATATGGATTTCCCCCAATCCTAAACTGCTGGAGTGACACCAAGGACCCTAACTGTGATGGAATTGACCCATTGAGGAGATTATCTTGAAGACAAAAGATTTCTAATGAAGACAGATTTGCCAACTCTGGTGGGATCTTACCAGTCAATCTGTTTGAATTCAAGAACAAGAACTGAAGTGAACTAAGCTTACCAAGTTCTGATGGAATAGAACCTGAAAGAGAATTAGAAGAAAGGTCCAAAAGCCTAAGATGAGATAAAGAACCAAAAGATTGAGGGATAGTTCCAGAAATATTAGTGGAAGAAAGATTAAGAAGCTGCAAAGATGAAAGGGAAGAGAGTTCAGAAGGCAAATAAGAGAGATTTAGGAATGTATTAGGAATAGAAAGTGAAATAACCCTTTCTTGAGGAGAACAAGTAATCCCTTGCCAAGAACATGGAGTTGAACTTAAAGGGTTCCAAGAAGAAAGCACAGAAGATGATGATTTTGCATAAGGGTCAGCTGCTTTAAGCAAAGAAAGCAAAGCTTGTCCATCAGGTGAAACACAACTCACTAAAACTACAATCTTTGGGCTCAAACTTAACCAAAATAACAAGAAAAACAAGATATGACATGAAGGGTAAGTGAACAAATAGTGGCTTTTCTTCTCCATTGTTTGAGTGAAAATCAAAAACCAAGAAATGGGGTTGTAGAAAAATGGTGGTGGTGTTTGAAAGTTTACTCTAAGGAGAGACAATATACATGTGAAGCACTAAAGTAAGTTACTTCAAACTCACACTAAACTTGTTCAAAAAAAAACTACACACCATGCATGTGAACATAACAGTTCTTGTGTATCTTTTATGGAACATATATTAAACTCCTACTACTATTAAAGTAACTGTGTGAGTTGTCTTACCGGAGATAATGAGCTCCTCCTCCTCCTTGCTCCGCCCTACCCGGCGGTGTTAGCTAGTTAGCTACTAATGGTGGTAGTGATGGTGAAGATGGTCACTAGCATGAACTAAAAGCTTTTGTCATTTTCGCATTTTCTTGGTGTTTCATTAGGCCGGTGGACGGTGGTTGGTGGTGGTTGACGGTGGTGGAGAGGATTGAGTGTGAGTGACAGTTCTTGAGAAACTAAAGAGCAAACAAACGGAGCTATATATTTAAACAGCAAAAGAGTTTATTTTAAAAGTTTTTATTGAACAAAGTGATTTGTAGCGCCACAATAATTTATGAATACCAAATGGTACTTGTTTATTTTTTGTTTTATTTATATTTCTTTTTTGGTTTTGGACTAAATTCCAAATTGTACTGATAACAATTATAGACATTTTTAAAAAAAAAAAAAAAAAAAAAAAAAAGGGGGGGTAAGTGCTAGTCCTAGAGATAAGGGACAGTTAAGGACCGAAAATTTCCATTTAGTGGTGTATTAATGCTGCTTAATTATTCTCAAGATCATTTGCTGCAGGCATATTGTAAATTCGACCTGTTTCTCTCTTTTGGTAATTCTAGAAACTCCCTTTAAACGGCAAATGTTTGCTTACAAGCTAGAATATATATATATATATATAAATAATAATAGTGTATTCGCCTTTTATAATAAATGTAATATAGATGCATTTCATACATACATATAATATCTAATGACGTATTCTCACATTATCTTTGGGACATCCTAGTTTTAGGATTTTATAAAATGCAAAATAATTGTTTGGTTGCTTCTTCATTTCCATTTTATTATTTGGATGGGTTCATAAATTATAACTGTTCCAACACAATTTTTGTTAGAGACAATTAATCAAATTAATTAGATTGCTGGAATAAAAATTGGTGACTAGTTCTAATATATGACTTTTTTTGTGTGGTTAACAAGACACTGTTTTTAATAAAAATCTGATTTTGATTAGAAAAAGCTAAATCAGGCACAATAATTCAACTTCAAACTATAATTGTTAGATTTTATCTCTTACGTGGAGTAAAAACTAAAAAGTACAGCAACTCAATGCATTAGGCTACTCGTACGCAGTGACGAATGTACATGTATTTCAGGGTTTATCCGAATTCCTTCATCAAAAAATTATATTATTTTTATATGATAAATTTTTTTTTTTTTATGTATAAATTATAGAGGCTGAACCCCCTTCAACTAATCCGTATATATACTACTGAACCCCTCACTGAAAATCCTGAATCCGCCCTGTTTGTACACACAAGTTTGATAAAAGACTGAATCATATTAATTATGTCTATTATACTCAATTTTGCTTGCATTTTATAATAGGCTACTTGCACAATTTAAACTCTTGATAACACGATAAAACTTTTATATTTATTATTTTTCTATTTGCAAATATAATTATCAATTTTTCTACACAAAGTTTATCACGATCAACAAGCTAACATTCCAATCAATCAATATAACTGATGGAATGCAGTATAATAATTGTTAATCGTAAGCTTGCAGTCAGTTTTTATTATCTGATGTCTCTGCTTGATCGATCTATCATAAATAACTAAGCAAATAAGTTTCTGCCTCTCTATTTATCCTTTATAAGCAAAAAAAATAAAATAAAAGAAATCATACAAATAGACCATGTCTAAGAAGAAGAGTATTTTTTTTTTCTTTTTTCTTTTTTTCGGTGGGGGCGGGGGGGCGGGGGTAAGGTGTGGGGGTATGGGGTTGGGGGAGGGAAGTGCTAGGTTGGAAGAGAGCCTAGGGAAGATGAGAAAGTTTATGATAGAGGAGTGAGGCAGGCAGTTTAGGAGATTGTGAAAGGTTAAATGGGAGTGAATCCGATTATGCAATTAACAAATTATTTGATCAAGTTTTTAAAATTAATTCATTTAAAAAATATATTTTTTCAAAAATATTTTTAACGTGACGCATGTCTGGTTAAGATATTTAACAAGTATTTTTTTTATAGCAATTTGTGTTTGGTCAATTTTTTTTACAAATATTTTTAAGTGTATTTTTAATTGTTTTTAAGTTAATAAATACTTTTTTTTTTTCATAAAGTTAGTCAAACATTATACTTTTTAGAAATAACTATTTTTGAAAAAAAATAAGTACTTTTGAAAAAAAATAAGTTTGATCAAGCAGATTATAATTCAATGTCTATCTTATAAATATTACCCAGTCCCTGTTATTTGTATAAATGTTAGTTTCACATATTTTTTAAAGAGCAATAAATAAAATAAAATTTTTATTATCTTTCTTTTAAATATAATAAATTTAATATTTTAAAAATAAAAATATATTGAGAAATGTGTATGGTTAAAAACAAGGAGTAAATTAGATATAAAGTGATAAATTATTTTTTAATTTTTAAAATAAATAAGTAAAATAAATATTTTTTTATGTAGTGAGCAAGTAAATATAAATGTAGAGGCATATAGTACTTGCTAAGTTTTCTTACATAAATAATACTGAGGTACTTTTGCATATTTATCCTTTCTTTTAATGAGATTTTTAATAATTACTCTACGATTTTTTTAGGAATTTTGGTAATCAAAATTGAAATATATTGAAAAATGAGTATAATTAAAAACAAGGAATAAATTTGAATAAAGTGATAAATTATTTTTTAACTTTTAAAACAAATAAGTAAAATAAATATTTTTTTATGTAGTAAACGAGTAAATATAAACATCGAAGTGAATAGTACTAAGTTTTCTTACATAAATAATACCAAGATACTTTTGCACATTTATCCTTCTTTTTAAAGAGATTTTTAAATACTACTCCCTCCGTTTTGGAATAAGTGAATTATTAGATATTTATTGGTGTTTCAAAATAAGTGAATCATTGAATTTTTTTCCAAATTTACCCTTATGATTTGACAATCAATTAACTTTTGAAAAGGTATCAAGGTTAACTTTTTCTTTTTTTGGAATAAAAATAGAAAGTTGTGTTAAATTTATGTCTTTAATATTTTTTTCTTAATATATATATATATTAAAATCCACCAATTCATTTATTATAAAACAGAAAGAGAGGAGTACTGTTCTATAATTTTTTTAGAAAGTTTGGTAATCATCAAAAGAGTAATGAAATATAGCGTCTTAAATATTTTCTTAAAAAATATATTATATCCCAACAATTTACTTTACTAATATGGAGTGATATTCAAATATTAATACATTGACTACAATCTAAGCAAAGGGCGTGCACTTAGAGAAAATTTAATTAGAGCATCTCTTTTCCTTCTTTTCTTTACGGTCGACATCTTCCCTTTTTTACTTATTACCTCCACCGTTTTGTTTTAATTGATCCTTTTTTTAAAAATATTTATTTTAATTTAATTATTTTTTTAATAAAATCAAAAAAATTTATTATGTTCTTTTCATATTACCCTCAACATTAAATAATTAAACAAAGTGTATTTATTTAAATTCATATTTTCAATACATAATTAATAAGATTATTTTAATAAAATAAATCTCTATTAAATAATTTCTTAAGAGGTGTATCAAGTCAATAAATATCAATTAAAATGAAACGGAGGGAGTATTATTTATATCTTAAGAAAGTAAATTCAAAGTTTTATTATTTGTTTAGAAGCTGTACGTGGTGAAAATATGTACTCCCTCCGTTTTGAATTAGTTGACCCTCTTTTTAAAAAAATTTATTTTAATTTACTTGTTCAATTTATCAAATTAAGACTATTTTACATAAATTCTTCCCATTCTATCTTTAATAGATATTAAATATAACTACACTTTTCAAAATTTTTGAAAATAATACTTATATTTTCAATACAAATTTTATGAAACTTGACTTTTTTTTCTTCTTGTCAAGGAGTATTACTAGTACTCATATAAGATTTTTAATCTATGCATGTATATGCTATAATTTTTTATGTTTAATTAATTATTGAGTCTTATAATATTAAAAAGGATAAAAAAGTAAAATATATTTCTAATCATTAAATTTTTTAAATAAATGTATCAAGATTGAAAGGTGTCATCTAATTCGAAACGGAGGAAGTAGTAAAAGATAAGGGTGATTTTGTTATCGAGGAAGACGTAGTGGGTGTGTTTTGGGAGTAGGGATAAAGAAATATGTAGTCACATGAGAGACAGGTTAGAATAATATATTAAGGCACAAATAACGATTAGGGTTTCATTTTCTTTCACTGTGTTTGGCTGTGTATTTCACTGTTCAGTCACACTATTCTTTTAAACAGTTTTACTCATTAAGGTTGAACATATTGTATATATTCTTTTACTCATGAGGAACATTTTGAGGACTGGGATAATAGTTAATGTTCGTATAGTTTTTAGGTATTAGTGTTTGTTTCAATTATTACAATGACTTTGTGAGGAAGCATATGACCTATCTAAAAATTTACTGCACTGTAAAATATTCAGGGAGTGTTAAATGAAAGGTTGAATTGACTTTGAACAAATTAAAATGGGATTGAATTAATAAAGGCTATATCGCTTATATGTCCTTATTTTGATTTGTCCTTTAACCTTTTCATGGGGCATAAATATATGGATTTTCTTATTGTAATATTTCTGAAGTTATATTTTTCGTCGTTCAATTTTCAAAGAATTTAAAAATTAGGCGTAAGTTCAATTGCCAAAGGGCAAAAATTAAAGGTCAACCATCTCGAGATAAAAATTAAAGACCAACTCATTTTAAGAGAGTTCGTCCAATTGTTAATAAATGGACGAGCCAAACCCACCTAAAAGTCATTTGCATTAAAATGAATTATGCTGAAATGGGCTAACAAACATGTCATAATCCAACTCTGCAATTTTTACTAAGTTTTAGTTTATTCTTTGCTCTTTATAATTTGTTTAAGTATCTCTAACAAAATCTTTATTATAACTAAATAAAACATTTCAAACAAAAAATAATGTCTTTTTAAAAATATTATGAGAAGATTTCTCATGGTCCAGATTAACCTACGTATAAATCAAAACAACTTTTAAATAAGTTGAGACGGGATAAAATGAACTGGATTGATCATTACAAAAATTAAATTTAAACTAATTAAACAAATCATAAGGTGCAGATATCTGATGTATGAAATAGATTTATTAGGTATTTAGTGAATCTATTTTTCTTTGTGCGTGGATATTTCTTAAATTTTATTTCAATATCTTTTAATGATTTACTTTTTTCGTAAGATATATTCATTAATTTATTTGGTTTATTATTTTATCCTGTAGTAATTGCAGAGTTACAAATTTCTGTATAATAATTTATCCTAACTGTACTGTAATGTATATCTAATTCTAAATTTTCAATGTTATTTATTATCTTGTGTTGTTCTTCTCGTAGTGAGTTTTTTAAATTATATAAACTATCACATGTACTTTTTTCTAAATTTTCTAAGGTTTTTTCTATCCATATTAATTTTTCTTTTAGATTTTCCATTATTTTTCTAATTCGGTTTCTATAATTAATTTCATTATTTAGATTTTCTTGATTTTCTCTAGTTTTTCTAATGTATTCTAACATCTCTTAATCTGTATAATATCCTTCTGGGTAAATTTCTTCGTATAACTGTTCTAGCCAATTTATGGTTTCAATTTCATAGTCTATTACCTTTTCTAATATTATTTTCTTAATTTCTATTATTTCTATATCTTTAAGTATATATAAGATTAAAATTTTAAGATAATCTAGATAATCTATCTTTTAAAATTGGTTTTATTATAATATTTTGTAGTTGTTTGTTTTAGCCTTAGTAGTTCTTGCATATTTTTATTAAGAAATTCTATGTATTTTATATCTTTATTTTCCATGTATTTGTCTATATTTATTTTTATCTGTTTTTCTAGTAACTGTATGTTTCTTATTTCTTTTTCTAAGAATTCTAGGTAATTTATCATGGTAAGTATTTGTAAGAGTAATTAGGTAGGTATGGTATATAATTTACTCTAGTCATGTAATATTTACCAAATGTTTTTTCTAATATGATTTTTCTTATATCTACTACTTTTATATCTCTAAGTGCATATAAAATAAGTATTTTAAATTTATCTACCATCACATCAGATAAATAATTATTCATTTTCATAAAATTGCTTTTTTCAAAATATTCCCTTCAACCATGTACATAACAAAATATGGTCATCTTAGATTACTATATACTAGATTATTCTTAAATAATATGTTCTTCGGTCACTATTAACATGGTAATCCGGATACTTTTTTCCTTAAATAGCGCCTCTACTCTGGTTACTCCCCGCCACGGCTTCTTGCCTCATTGGTTTCACCTTTAGGATGGCATAGTCCTTAGGGATCTTTCTCCGTTTCCGCTTTGTTAATAAACTTCTTAACATATTATTCTTCGAATAATTCTACTATAAAGTAACTAATATAAATTTATTTTATCATATCATGATTGTTGGAAATTATGAATTTAGCTATTCATAATCATAAATAAATATACCTGTTCGGGTAGTTTTGATATTTCTGAAGTTTGTTCCTCCATAGCTTTTTTCATTGAAATATGTCTATTTATTTAACTGAGTAAAATATTTGTTGTGGAATGGAGAGAGTGTTTGCTTCAACGCATGAAGGCTTGCTTTGCAATGCCTTCAGTTGCCTTCATTTATAGAACGAAAAACTTTACAATCTTTACACGTTTTTTAAAATGTAAAACAACTACTAAAAAAGATATCTAGTGAAATAGATTCACTAGATAAATAATAAATCTATTTCATACATCAGATATCCGCACCCCCTACAATTGGTATCAGAGCCCATTAATTCAAAAAATACGAAAGTGAGATATATGTTAGAGTTATTAGAATTTACCTATAAATTATTAAATTAATTATGCGAAGACCATTTAAAAATAGAAAAGCCTTTAGAAAAATTAAAGAATCTTTAATTAGTAATTATTCAGAATATATAAGTCTAAATAAAATAAAAGAAAACCCACAAAGATTAGCCTACTTAATTACATTAATGTCTAGTATTGAATCAAAATTAATAATCCATTTAAAATCTAGGAGAATGAAACACATACTACCTAATTATGATAAAATTAGATTTAGATATCCGCCAAGATATTATAAATATAATTTAAAATGAATAAAGTACAACAATACAAAGAATTAAAACAAATTATTTCTGAAAAACGTAAAGAATTAAAAATAAGAATAAAAAGACTACATTATAACATATTTGCCGGAGTTAGTAAAAATTCAATAAATACACAAAAAGATGAAATATCAAAATTAGAATCACAAATAGATAGTTTAGAATATATATATCAACGTGAACTATTCACAATAAAATGAACAAAGAAGAATTTATAATAGATGAAAAAATATATGAAAACCACGAAGGATCAAAAATAAAAATAGTATTTTCTAATCTAGGAAGAAGATATAAGAAAATAGGTGAACATTTATATCTAATGTTAGAAAAAGAAGAATTAAAATTAGAAGATAAATTGACAGCAATGGTAAAAATAGAAAAAGAAAATGAAGAGATAGATAGGAAAAAGGAAATAGAAAAAATAAAACAACAAACTACGAAAGAAATACGAAAAATAGAAGAAACTAAAAATAGTAGGATTGCTGAATTAGAAAAAGAACTACAAATGTTAAAAGAGCTGTACGAACAAAGGCAAAAAAAAAAAGAAGAAAAAGATAGAGAACAGAAATTACTGAACGAGATAAATCAATTTAAGGGAAAATTAGAAATAAAAAATGAAGAATTAGAAATAAATAATATAGATGTTGAAGAGACAGAAAATTATGATTCAGAAGATAGTGAAACATATACAGAAATATTAACAAATACAAAAAATTTAGAAATCAATTAAAAACAAAAAGAAATTAATGAGGAAAACTTAGAAAATACCCACACAGAAATAAATACTCTTGATAAAAAAAGAAGATGAAAATATAATACCTAAAACAACAGAAATAAGAAGACCTATATATTATAAGAATAAGTTTAAAAAATATAATGAATATGACAAATGGATACCAAAACAAATAATTAATAAAAATTATAACTTTTTAGACATAGACTGTGTAATAGATACAGAAAAAATAATACAATTATGGATAGAATATATGACAAAACAATTATTAGATAATAATATAAATATAACAGATGCAACAGAATATATAAAAAGAACACTAATAGGATTAGTAAAACTATGGTTTTCAAACTTAACTGAAAATAGCAAAAAAGTATTAAGAACTAATAAACCTATAGAATGAACATTATCAACAACAACTAAACTAACACCTATAGAACTATTAAAAAAATATGAAACAACTATAAAAGATGAATTTGGTAGTACGACAACAATAGAAGAAGAACAAGATGAAGAAAAAGATACAAATAGGAATTTAATGTTAAAATTAGCAATATGTAATATGTGTTATATAGATGAATATCATTGCGCATTTAAAGAATATTATTATAAAGGAGTATATAGTGTAGAAGAAAGTAAAGAGATAAGAAAATTATATTTTAATAAATTACCCGAGCCATTTAGTTCAAAAATAATAAAAAGTTGGGAAGAAGCAAAAATAGTAGATACGTTAGGAGCAAGAATAAAATTTTTACAACAATGGTATAGAAACTTATGTGAAAAATATAGAGAAGAATTAAAAATGGAAAAAACACTAATAAGGAATTTAGCATGTTGCAAAAATAAAATAGCACCCCAATTTGGATGTGAAGAAAGATATTATAAGAAAAGAAAAAGACATAAGAAATATAAGAAATATAAAAAATCAAAATATAAATATAAGAAACCAAGAAAAAGATATTATGTAAAAAATTATAAATATAAAAGACCATATAGAAAGAAGAAATCTATAAAAGAATGTACTTGTTATAATTGTGGAAAGTTAGGACATTTAGCTAGAGATTGTAAATTACCTAAAAATCCAAAAAATAAACAAATATCAGAAATAAAAATAGATAATACAGAATATATGCAGATAGATTATATAGATTATGAATTAGAAAGTGAGGATAGTATATATGAAATTTCAGAAAACGAAACAGATAATGAAATAGATGAATCAAATGACTGAAGAAGATATAAAAATAATAACAAAGGAAGAATATTTAAATGATGAAGGAACGGAACAAAAAATAATATTTGACAGTAACATATTTGATGAAATAAAAGGAAAAGAATTAGATTTAAGTGTAGAGAAAATATTTAAAATACCAACAATAAAAAATATTTTTACTAGGAAAAAGGACGAATATTATGTAGTATGCCAAAAAGAACATGTAATAGACTGCATATATGCAAAAGGCAAAGCTAGTATACCACTAGTAACAAAAAGAATAATTAATAAAGAGATAAATGATATAAAAAGTAAAGGAGATCCAATAAAATATGTACACCTTGGAGGTACAGAGATATTAATAAAAGCATGTTTTAGAGAAGGAATAGATACACCAATAGAATTATATTTAGCAGATGATAGAATTATAAAACCTATAAAAAAAACATAATAACTGCCGTAAAAGGAAATCTAATATATCAAAAATCTAAATTTATAATAAGTGCAAATTATTCAGTAGCAGTAACAGATAGAAATATAGATAAATCACTCGTATTATATTGGAAAATATCCGGAATAGAATTAACCCCAGGAAGTAAAATATTTACAGCAAGATGCAAAAATTTATATGTATTAACAACAAAACATAAAATAACAGGAAAAAAATAAGATTAACAAAATATGAATAGAAAGCCCATTCGAACAAATTGTAAAAATAATAGATTATAATGATTATAGCTATAGAGACATAGATACAGAAGAAAATTTAGAAATAGTAAATGATAGAATAAGTACAACGAAAAGAATAGCTGATGAAAAACCAGAATCATCAAGCTCATAAAAAAGAACAAGTTATGAAACAAATTCAATAAGTAATTTAAACCAATATTATATAACAGGAAAAATAAATGAAAAAAAATATCTAATACTTTTGAATACAGGACAAGAAGAAAATTATATAGCAAAATATCTAGTAAAAAATGAAGAAATAAAGACTGATAATGATATGTGCCCAGATCTACCAAGAAGTTTAATAAATAATTAAAATATAGCAGAAAAAGAAACAATAATAGGAGTTAGAAAAATAAAAATAGAATTCGAAGTAAAGGAAGAAATGCAAAAAACAGATATAATATTAGGAATAAAATGGTTAGAACAAGTAAAACCATATAATATAGAACATACACAATTAACCTTAACATATAACAAAGAAAAGTTATTCTTAAAAAGAGCCTTAGCATGAAATGAAGATATATGTATTAATGAAGATAGTAGTAGAAGGATATTACAGTAGATATTATACGCCTATGATAGATACAGGAGCAGAAGCTAATTTATGTAGATATAATTGTTTACCAGAAAGTAAATGGGATAAATTAAAAATACCAATAGTAGTTAAAGGATTTAATAATGAAGGAAGCTTAATTACTTATAAAGCTAGGAATGTAAAAATACAAGTATGGGATAAGATATTAACAATAGAAGAAATTTATAATTATGAATTAACATCAAAAGATATACTTTTAGGAATGTCATTCTTAGATAAATTATACCCACATATAATAACCAAAACAGACTTGTGGTTTACAACACCATGTAAACAGAAAGTAAGAGCAAAAAGAGTTAATAATAAAATAAGAAAGAAAACTGCTTGGATAAAAGAAAGTGAAAAAATTACACAAAAGTTAGAAAATATAAAAAATACTGAAGATACGATAGAACTAGTAGTATTTTCGATAAATAAAACAGAAATAACTATATTTTCAATAAATAAAATAGAAATAATTAAGAAAAAATTAGAACAATTATATAGTGAAGATCCATTGAAAGGATGGGAAAAACATAAAACTACTATAAAAATTGAATTGATAGATAAAAATAGCATAATAACCCAGAAACCATTAACATATAATTTTGACGATTTAAAAGAATTTAAAATGCACATAGACGAATTATTAGAAAAACAATATATATAAAAAAAAATAATAGTAAACATAATAGTCCAGCATGTATAACACTATTTTGAACGTTGTGTTAGAATAGTGTTGCATGGACATCATGATGTTGATTACAACTCTTACTAAAGTTAGAAGAGAACAAACAGGTAGGTCTTGTATAAATTCTTGTTATTAATTTTGCAAAAAATACATAAAGTAACATAGTTAAGTATTAAATTACAAAAAATAGCAACACTTTTATCAAATTACATTTTGTAGCATATGTATTTGTATGTATTTATATTTTTGTAGCAACAGTTTGCAAAAATATAAAATACATATTGATCATAAGGGCAGTAAAAATCATATGTATTTGTATGTTTGTAGCAACAATTTGCAAAAATACAAAATACAACTTGTTATATTATGTAATTATGAAACTGTTATTTTGAAACTCATATTTAAGAGGATAAGCATGTTATTTCTGAATTTTGCCCATTAATTTTAGCAATTCTTTTTGCAAGGCGCATTTTGTACATTATCATTATTCCATAATATTAAATGTTAAAAAGACCGTTTAAATTTCATATTTTCTCATGTAAATTTGTGTAATAAGGCCTCCAAATTATGTGTAGTAGATTGTGTGAGACTT
Source organism: Capsicum annuum (assembly GCF_002878395.1). Taxonomy (NCBI): domain Eukaryota; kingdom Viridiplantae; phylum Streptophyta; class Magnoliopsida; order Solanales; family Solanaceae; genus Capsicum; species Capsicum annuum. The sequence goes on from NC_061114.1 coordinate 195,127,744, forward strand.
AAAACCCTTATACGATTTGTCATTTTAGTTGAATACAAGCTTGATTATGTTGGATAACAAATCCAAATCTGTAATTGAGTTACAGTATCATGAGATCTGTATTTAGAATTTTGAGTTATATTGAGATGTATACATGATTTTACATAAACAATATCGATATTTCAAGAAATGAACCAATAAACATAATTTACGTATATCAATGCCATCTTAATAATCATGTTCAAATAAAGGTCGGTCTATGATTTAAATTTAATTAATTGATCCTTTTTTTTTTCTTAACAAAAATCACGGAACCTATTGCACCTTTGAAATTAAAATACCCATTCAGCCCCGTAAACATATAAGTTATATTAGGAGTTCTAAGTGGTAATTTTCAATTAGACAATTGAATTCACTATACTTGAAGGCCAATGTGAATTAATTAGTTATGGGGAAAGAAGAAGAATTGTTTACTTATCATTAAAATTATGAAAAAATCGTTGAACTCAATATCAAAATAATTTTCCTAGTTAGGCGAACTGTTATTCTTTAAGAAATGAAGTTAGAATCTCACGAAGTATCTTTTATTAAGAATAATTTTTTTATATCAAAGAAAATAGAGTAAAGAGATCAATGTTTATTTTTTCTCCGGAGAAAACCAACCTCTTTGTTTTTTTTTTCACATTTTTTTGGGTAGTAACTTTCCTTCAAATAATAATTTCAACAATTAGTATTACTGGAACGTATCAAGTCAGTCCACATATAAAGCGACGAACAATATAGACTTACGTAACATACTTATACTCATAATAAGAACTTTCATAGCAATTATTTGGTAATTACAAAAAATAGCAAGTTGTATTTTATATTTTAGGTAATATTTGTTATTTAAATACATATACAAATGGAATAATATATATATATTTTTTTTTAACTCAAATCAGTTGAGTTAAATAACGAATAAACAATCTCTTAATTTATGCCATGTATTTAATTCTGAAGATTTCTTTTCCTTAAATGACTCTTTTTAATTATAACCATTTAATTCAAAATTCAAAAGGCGATTTTTCTGACCAGAAACTTAAATTAATTTCAAAAACAGATTAAAAAATCTGACGTTGATAAGCGTCTAAATTTTTTATAAAAAAACTGCGAGTACAGGTATGAAAAATATTGAGTTTATATTTGAATTTCAACAAATTTTGTGCGAATTAGTTGATGAACTTGTAATTTTTCAAGAAAAAAAATCAAAATTGTGATTACAGGTATTGAATAAAAAATGTATTCGTATATGAAATTTAAACAAATTTAGAATAGTCGATTATTTTGTGCGAAATAATTTTTTTCAACGTAAAAATTTTCCTTCTCGTTGTGTATTTTGAAAACTTGATCTAGATCTATTATCCGTTCAATTTGACGTTATTCGATCTTAATTCATATTTGATAAAAAATGTGGTTTTGATGGGTATGTATTTACCAGTTATGTAATTTTTTTCGGATTGTATTTATATATTTTGGTTCAAATAAACTCATAAGTTACCACTATGTTCATGACAAAAACAATTACACTGTTCTGAATATATAAATACAACCCGAAAAATGAATATATATGAGTTTATCTGAATTGTAGTTGCATTTATATTTTACTTTGGCATTTGTATTTTATGAGTTTAATTGTATGTTGTATTTGTATTTGTATATTTAATAAATGTAATTGTATTTTATTTTGGCATTTGTATATTATGGCTTATTTTACTCCTTTGACAGAATGAATATCAAGTATTTGTTAATTTACTTCTTTGACAGAATGAATATTAAGTATTTGTTAATTTACTTCTTTGACAAAATGTATATATGTATTTGATTTCAATTAAAAAATGTGTTTTCGTTTGTGTTATGAAAGATATATGTATAGTTCTGCATAAAATACATATACGAATTTAAAAGAGCTGAAAAATACATATAAAGACCTATAAATACATATGTAGATCTGACAAATATATATGCAAAATTGAAAAATATAAATGTTCAACTGAATTTGAATTTTTTAAACTAATTTTCTTTACAAAAATTCAGATTGTACCAACCACAAATTATGTCTATACAGTACATGACAAAGAGAAGCGTTTTATTATTTGCCTCAAAGGAAAAAAATTCTTGTCATGCATTTCAGTTGGATAAGATACCATTTATATTGTACATGCTTGTACAGTCCTGGATAACAAGAATTTTAAGAAGGGACTATAGTACTCTGATCTATAAAAGCCAAAAATAGTATTTAAAACATATGATGTTTCAATTAATTCTTCACCACACAAAGATGAGTGGATAATTCTACATATCATATTAGATGAGATAGTTCTGCCCCCAAAATACAAGCGCCCCCTGCAGACCTCCAAAGAAAGATCGTGGCAAATCAGAAAGAGATATGTTCGAAATGAAAAACATCAAATCTTATAGTGCATGTAAATTTATGGATCACAATAGACGTTCATGTAGGAAATATAGTAAATGATACTTTTGTTGATGTATTCAATCTTAACAAAATTTTCAACTTTTTTTATTGACAATTGTGTGAGTCATATAATTGAACTCATTTGCATAACATGTGACTAATTTTTCATTGACAACTATTTTTCATATATTTGAATTTTTTAAGTCATAAAGTTGTTGCAATTATGATATTGAACTTGCAAGTTTTCTTAGTTCATTATGAATAGATGAATGTAATTGATTCTATATGTATTGTATGAATGTGAAAAAATACTGAAAATAATATCATTTTTGAAGTATTGTATCTTAATCGTAGTAAATATATATCTTAACAGTAACAAATACAACTCCATTCATATAAATATGATTGAACAACACAAAATACATACTACATATCTTAAATAAATAAATAAAAATACTACAAATACATATGTTACCAACTGAAAACAAATATAAGCATAATCATATGTATATTAAAAGATACACATGCCTGCATATGACCCATAATCTATAGAAGTCCAAATACAAATACCTTTTTCACTTTTTTGTCTTCGAATTCATATTCATATGAATTTTGATCAACAGGACTTGGTATTTTACTTGACTCTTCAATTTCGTCTGACTTTCTCTTTTTTTACAATTTTTCGCATCTTTTGGGATTTGGATATGAATGTTTTCTCAGTCCTTTCTGCTTCATAATTTTCGCAATCTTCTCTATATCATTACGATGCTTCGATCTCACCTCTTCTACGTTCACTTGTATTAAAAAATACAAAAATTCACAAAACGCAACATGCAATCCGCAAAGAGATACAAAGAAAAAAAATCTCAAAAAAATTCGAAAGATATACAAAATGCAACATACAAAAAAAATCTCCGAATCGTTACAAAATGCAAAATTCACAAAACCAACCCAAAAAAAATGGAAGAACAAGGTTGAAGGAAAAAAATACAAAAAATATAAAATATATAAATTATATGGAAAAGATAACATACAACAATTGTAAATATCAATTTACCTTATTTGATGGAGCACAATATTTATCAACAATTGAGAAAAACAAGCAGGAATTGAGAAAAAAGCGAAAAGAAGAGAAGATACGATTAGATTGGAGGGAAGTGAAATAATGGAGTGAAAATAGGAAAAGGTAATGTAATGAGAGTAAAACACACTCTTGTCTAGTTAATGAGCAAAATAATGCTATTTTTTCTATAAACTGTAAATTTGAGAAAGTATTGCTATTTATTGTAATTATAGTCTTAAATATGTTACTTTCTGTAATTATATAAGTAGCAACCTTATAGCTATAATTAGAACTTTTATAGCAACTGTTTTATAATTACGAAAAATAGCAAGTTGTATTTTGTATTTTAGCTAAAGTTTGCTATATAAATACATATACAAACTAAAAACCAGTTTCCATTTTGACTCCAATCAGTTAGAGTTAAATAAGGAATAAACCATCCTTAATTCATGCTATTTATTTAATTTTCAGGATTTCTTTTTCTTATATGACGCTTTTTCTTTACCTCTGCCATTATTTTAAAGTTATTTTTGTCAAAATTCAAAAGTGTTTTCTATGATCAGCAACCCGATACGACCGCAAATAAGTCTCTTTTGTGTACAGAACTGGCACCATCAAAATATTGCTTAATTATTCTGTTTGGTACCTCCTCATCAAAAATAAAATCATCCTTCTTATGACATAAATTGTGATAATGTTTGAGTTTTGAATTATACTTTGAGAGTTTTGGTTATATTGGTTGGTTATGGTGTTTGAAACACAGTTCAAATCAGTAATCACAACAAACTCTCTTGGACTGAAATAAAGAACTGTGTTATTTACCCGAATGACTATAACACTTGTAGAACTTTTCTCAGTCTCAAGTGACATAATACATCTGTCTAACTGCGCTTGAACTACACAATTTTTCTTCTTCACATAGACACCAAATATGCTTTTAGGCAAAAAATTTGTACTGCTCCTTCGATAACATTGTCTTAATACCTTCTTTAATATCGTTGACCATGTGACATCCTATATGTGGTGCAAACTAGAAAAGTACTCTTGCCATGTATATTTGATCATGCAGCACCTATAAACGAAAAAAATGATGAAATCTATATTATTAAAATACATACTATGCATATATTTTCTATTACATCATACATATTACATTACTACAAAAATAAAATTAACTCATGTATATTTACAAAATACATATCATATTCATATTGAATATAAAATACAACAACCTATCTAATATATATCTTAACATGAAAAATTATAATTACATATCTAAAAAGTGTCACATATGTATTTTCTAAATACATCATACATATTATATTATAATAAATACATATAACACTTCATATGTATTTTCAGAATACATGTCTGGTCCAAACTGTATGTTATCAGATATAAAAATACATAGCTGAACTCATATTTATTTACAAAATACATATCATAGACATAAAGAATAACAAATACAACTGTATATCAAATGCATATCTTAATATTAACAAATACAAATACATATCTAAATGGTACCAAAATACACATCTTAACATTAACAAAAATAAATTACATATCTTAACAGTAACAAATACATATATTAATAGTAATGACTACAATTTCATATCTTAACAGTAACTGAAAAAAATATATCCATAATCAAATATATATAAAAAATACATAAATCTACATATTATTCATAATCTATAAACATACAAATACAATGCCTCTTCTACTTTATCCTCTCCGGAATCATAATCAGACGAATTTTGATCAACATTATTTCGTATTTTACTTGATTCTTTCTTTTCGTTTGACTTCCTCTTTTTCACATGTTTTTACACTTTTTGAGGTTTTTGAGATGAAGGTTTTCTCAATGCTTTCTGTTTCATGATTTCCACAATATTCTCTGAATTGTTACAATGCTTGGATCTCACCTCACAGTTGCTAAATTGTCTGTTCAATTGAATAGAAGTCAAAATCAAGTTAATATCTTCATCTTGTGTTAAACCAAGACTAAAAGATGATAGTTCATCAGAAACTAAATTCACCGATGGTATGACTCTAATTGAACTTCTACGATATGCATGTTCTACCATTATAGCAGATCTCCACAATCTTTCAACACAAAAAACATCCCCCCAACCAAAAAAAAAAATATCGAAGAAGAAGGTTGAAGAAAAAATATAAAAAAATAAAAAATATAAATTATATTGAAGAGATGACATGAAAATACTGTAAATATCAACTTACCTTATTTGATGGAGCACAATGTTTATCAACAAAGTGAGAGAAAAAAGCAAAAATTTTAAAAAAAATAGTAAAAGATATGGTTCGTTGGAGGAAAGTGAATATTGTGTGAAAAAAAGAAAAAGGTAAAGTAGTGGTAGAAACACACGCACTTCTCTAATAGGTAAAATATTGCTACTTTTGTTATAAATTATAATTTTGAGAAAGTATTGTTATTTATTGAAAATATAGTCTTAAATATGCTACTTTTTGTAATTTTTTCAATGATCCAGACCTAATATCCAAAGATATGACTTGAATTTGTTAAATGACATGATAATTTGACATGCTTTTGAGATGTATTATGCATGATGTTAAAATTTAAAAATTTTGATGAGTATTACAAGTTGTGTATGATTTGAAAGGTTTGCATTTACTTGGGTGGTAATTATATAAATATTTATTTAGATGGTTTAACTTTAAGTAAATAATAAGATTATTAACATACTAGATAATTATCATTATCACAAAGTACAATAATTGCTGCTTTTTATTTGTTTTTTCACTTGGTGTCCAGTACACGAATTGGAATCCCGACTAATTTGAATCGCGTATTGTAGGGCCCATTCTGGGGTTGACGCTTCCAATAATATTTTCTCCATACCAGGGCTCGAATTCGAGACCTACAGTTAAGGGTGAAATAGTCCCACCACTACATCACAACCCATGTTGGTCAATGATGACTGCTATTTGTTTCTCAAGTATATCTCTATCTTTATCTCTAATATATTAAAAGTGTGAAGGACTTTAGAAATGTTATTTGACCTTTTTGTCCTTCATTAAAAGACTTCGCAATAGACAAAATTGTCTTTACATATTCTTTCTTCAATTTATAATATTGAATATTGACTATAATAAATATATATAAAAAATTAAATGGGGAAAATTTTCTACTTTTAGTTGAATTCCTAAGTTTATGATAATATTTTGTCAAAAAAAATTCAACTTCAAAGAAATTATTATGTACAAAAAGTTTTATATAAGGCAAAGTTTTAAATAATTTAAAAAATTGGTGAAACTTTTTTTACATAAAATAGGTTAAGACTTCTAAAAAGAAGTAGAAAAAAAATTTCTTGCAAAAACTAAATGCATGTGTGACTTTTTTCCAATTAAAAAAGGGAAGGTGGACTTTCCATAGAAAAAAAGATTTGTTTTTTTGGGTTAGGACTATTCTTCTTTAGTTATAATATTTTGATTTAGGAGTTATTATATTTTTTCTCTTTTCTTTTTCAATTTAAAGTCTTTTTTTAGGTATATACGGATACCTTATTGGGTAAATAAAACTTTGTGATCTTTATTGAGTAACTTTTCGATTTCTGAATTTGAAATTTCTATTTATATTACGTTTTGATTTATTTATTATAAATAAAAAATAATCCTTGTTTGTAAATAGTCTTGTTAATGGATCTCTAATATAACGTGTTGGTTTAATTTTCAGATTTTGAATTTTTTTTATTACGTTGATTTTATTGATCAAGAATAACGAAACATCTTTTTATGTTTGTATGTAACTTTCATTATTGAACCAACAACGTGACTTTTTTAGATGTTAAATTTATTTTTATATACACTAGTGATTATGTACGCACTTTGCGCGGTCATAAAAATATTTTAATATATATTTAAAATACTTAATTAGTTTAAAAATTATTAATTTGAAGGCAAAAAAATGATATTGTGACTAAAACAATGTATATTTAATATTTTAGAGATACAATCATTTAGTAACAAACATTCTTTTTTTTTGGGTAACCATAACAAATTTCTCTATTAAAAATATATATCTGATAAACCATTGATTTGCTTGATCCATAATAAAATTGTCTTGTCATTAACATCGGATAACTATGAATTAAAATAAAAATAAGATCAATTACCTTAAGGTTCAGTACCAATCAATTTTTACCATATGTTAATGCTTTCGTAGTATCAGGATTAAGTGAATTCCAATAATGGCACGATCCGAATCGGGGCCTCGATCGCGACGGGCATCCCGAACCAGGAAGGTCCGATAGACCCCTTAGCATGTTATCATAAGCATAAATCATGTGAGATAGAATGCAGAAGATAAAGGAAACATAGTAACCTCATTATTCAAACTTAACTATTTAGAAGCATAACCCATATGAAAACCCAAATCCATTTTGAAACAAGTCTACGAAGTCTCTACTGAACTGAAACGATAATCTGTCTGGGCCGGGACAAGGACCCCGACCGGACCATAAAAACCATAAAAGAAAATGACACGTGGAATGAACGCCTTCCGATGTAAGGGAGGCTCACCAATATCTGAAAGTTTGGAAATGCTTTACTAATTTGCAAGACCACGGGACTGGGCCTCAGAACTTGAAATATAGGGGGACAATACTCGAAAGTACTGGTACGTAGAACAATTCAAAAATAACACATACTTTATATAAAATAAATGAGAGAATTTTGTAATCAATTTATCATAGTATATCTAGAAATACATGGGCATAATCAATAAGCTTCAAAACATTTCTGTAAATCATGACTCAACTATTTGTCTTACTTTTGAGCTAGGTGGTACACCTTACAATTCTGAAAAGTACCCCATGGGATATATGGGATCCGCCTTTGACTCGGCGGCCAAGCCCCCAACCTAAGTTTGCCGCAAGGATTGGAGTATCTGAATATGATACGCCAAATAGGCACAAAGCCAACGTATAATCCCTATTTTGGGACATAATAAAACCTGTGTCGACAAAACACGATTTTGAGTAATGAGTTATCTAAACTCGTGCCCTGTTCGGGTAACCACCTAACTCTCTTAAAGCCCCTTTTTAACCTTCTTAGGACATACATCTTACTAAATCATGATCTAAAGTCTGAAAACTCTGTAGTCTATTCTGTTATGAGTTTGTCATGACATTCATCTATTTTGGCATTGTCATACCAAGACTTGCAATTCATATAAAAGCCATATCATATTATGCCTTAGTCCTTTCAATCAAAACATGTTATTTGATCATAAAAAATTTAAACACTGCAAGAGCGTTCTTATTTCAAAACATATGAAACATCATGCAAAATACTCTGTTTTAAATACTTGACAAAGTGTGGTCATCACTTTCGTCAATCACATGCAATTTCTTTATTAGGAAACATGAGCATTTATAAAATAAGGAAAAAACCCTCTCAATTCGTTCATAAGACAATAACAATCCATAAACATTGACAAAACATTTAAACTCAACTTTTAACCATTCGTGTAAACAATCCATAACATTGTCAAGACAATGGATTTCATAACAAGAGAGGGAATTACATAAATCATGCCCTCATATAACTTCTCAAATAAGTAACACATGTACAAATGAAAACAAACCAAGTTTCAGGAAACAACCTCATAGTTTATATAAGATTTCATCATAAAACGTGTTTACAATGCATGCTTTTCAACCATTTCAAAACCCACCTCATGTACGAAATAATATACATTAAAATATTTTTTTGAACAATAAATTTATGCCCATGGAGTTTAGAAAAGTCCCACGTACTTTGAATTGACGAAAACATTGAGGAAATTTGACCCTTGAGGCTTAATCTCTTCAACTCTAGTTATTTTTTTCCTCTTTTGCTTAAGGAAGATGAATTAGGGATTTGGTGAGTGATAAAATATGTTTAAGGACCTTAATTTTGTCTATAAGTGTTTAGAGACGGTTATGGGATGTGAAAGGACCTTAGTGCCCTTAAAATAACACAAGATGAAGCATTTACACTGCTATCCAATCACCATGCGATGCATAGCAATCACCTAAGCCAAGGTGGGCGATGCAAGGTCATTGCACAACCTTAAGTAGGCGACACATGGCCATTGCATACCCTTTCCAGTGGCCTTGTGCATTTTTCATGCAAAGAATGGCCCTTGCCAAGGTCCTATTGCGCGACTCCTACTTGATTTTATGATCTTGAAACACCCCCAATGTAACCCACAACATCCAAAATTACTATACCATCAAAATGAGGGTCCTAAAGATCATTTTAAATGCATTATTAGAGCATTACAACTATGGGGTGTTATATTATCCCTCCTTGGGATCATTCTTCCCCGAATGATGACTCAGGACATAAAAGCACAATTTCAAACGCTACATGGAAAGAAAAGAGTAGTATAAGATTAATAACTTCCATATCATCATTCGCAGGTTCAAAAAGGGTCGGATATCTCGTATGTATGTCATTCTCCGACTCCCAAGCAGCTTCTTCAACTTTATGATTCTTCCACAACACTTTAACTAAAGCTATCTCCTTACTTCTTAACTTTTGAACTTGGCAATCTCAAATGGCTATACGTTCTTCTTCATACGATAATGAGTCCTTCACACGCAAGACCAAAGAGTGGTCTCCAATACATTTCTTCAACATCGATACATAAAATACAGGATTTACAGAAGCTAAACTTGTGGGCAAATCTAATTCACAAGCAACCCCACCAATCCTTCTCGTAATATGATAAGGGCTTATATAATGAGGACTGAGTTTTCCTTTCTTTTCGAATTTCACGACTCCCTTCATAGGGGAGATCTTTAGAATCACCCAATCATCAACCTCGAAATCTAACTTTCTTTTTCTAATATCGGCATATGACTTCTGGAGTCTTTGAGCTGTCTTAAGTCGCTCTCCAATGATTTTCAACTTTTCCATCGCTTGATGAACAAGGTCAGGCCCAAACAAATGGGTTTGACCCACTTTATACCATCTAATTGGTAACTTACATTTCCTCCCGCATAGAGCCTCAAAATGAGCCATCTGGATGCTAGAGTGGTAGCTATTGTTATAGGCAAATTCTATCAACGACAAATGACCTAACCAACTACCCTTAAAATCAATCATGCAAGCCCTCAACATATCTTCTAAGGTATGAATAGTACGCTTTGCTTTCCCATCCATTTGAAGGTGGAAGGCAGTGCTAAGTTTTACTTGGGTACCTAAACCCCTCTAAAAAGATCACCAAAATAGAGAAGAGAATTGCGTACCTCGATCAAATATAATAGACACTGGAGCCCCAATGCAAACAAACTATTTCCTGAATAAACAGCTTAGCATAGTTAGTTCTCAAGGGCAGAAAGTGAGCTGACTTGGTCATCTGGTCTACAATCACCCAAATAGAGTCACATTGGTTTTGAGATCTCGGAAGTCCTATAGTAAAGTCCATATTATCATCTCCCATTTCCATAGAGGAAAGGCTATATCTTGGGAAGTGCCACCTTGTAACACCTCGAAAATATGTCCCGAGGCATCACACGATGCTCAAGACTATGAGTAGCCCCAAGATAACCCTGTAAGCCTTCTACAAGTTCTGAAACTCAAACAAAGACAATCTAGACATATGATAACACTGAAATACTGAATTACTGTCTGAATTGTGCTAAGTTTAATTGAACATAATATCTGAAAGCATTTAACTCAAACATCTAGTAAACCAACACTTAAAGTCTGAAATGTACCTAACAGTCGGACAAGACTCTCTCACTACTAGCTAGAGAGCCACTGGGATAAGCCCCCATATGAATAGAACTTAACTGAAAACAACTAATCAAAGTACTTTATAAAAAATAGAAATCTGAATAAATGGTTACTCGAATTATGAGGACTCACCAACTATCGGGATATAGATAAAGATGCTTCCGATCAATCGCGCTGTTAAAATTGAGCACCAGAACCTACATTATAAGATAATATAGCACATAGACGTATATATGGATTAATACTTTTGGAATATACTGAACATATGAGGGTGAATGCATACGTAAAACAATAATTCAATATTCATACAAAACTTTCAAGGATGCATGCTGAGTGTAAATGACTTACCCTGGATCGAATAAAACATGTACTCCAAAATAATAAAACATGAGTATGTAAGGCATAGAAAGTCTTTGTGAGTCATAACACTTAGTTCTAAAAGTTGTACTTTTACTCTTTCTACTGGGAGTTTCTTTTAACCGACCTAAACCATGTGAGCTGTCATGGAGTCCAACGCCTTACCCACATTGGGGAGAGATGTTCTACCCTTGCCATCGGAATACAACCTTATCTTAAGTGATCACCGACTTATACCACTATGGGAACTTAAACCTACAGTGGTTATTAGTTCTGGGGCATGAGACCTTAGAATCATACCTAACTCGGTGCTAAATACTTCTCCCATACTTATATGCTCAGACTTTTAGGAATCCCACCTTAAAATAGCACAGGGGTTTATAATGAAAACCAATTATGCTTTTTTTTTCTTTAAATCATGATCAAGATGAATAATTGTGGATTTCAATCTTAGCTTAGGATCAAAATATCAATTCTTTTCTAAAAAATAAATGCTTACTTATCAAAGAATTCTTAAAACATAGTCTTCTTGAAATATCAAGACTTAAACTTAGGGCTTATAACCCATTCTTTAAACTCATGTCAAATCATAACAATTTCATGCTTAATAATGATGTTCTTGAAATACTTTAACTTTAGTCAAGGTAATGAAATTAAATTATCAACATATAAAATCAGGTCACACGCATGAATGTGTGAAAATAATTATGCAATTCAATACATAAATCACTTTGTAACTTCATAAACTCAAAATAATGATATTTAGGTATAAATCCTAAATTGCAAATAAGGTAAATTTAACTTTAAAACATGTTTTGGGCACAAGAATGAAAGAATATCCTTATTCATAATCCCACGCACCTCAGTTGATAAATTAGCAGAAGTTCTTGATTGTTTTTCTCAAAATTTAAGCTTGAATCTTGAAGAAGCTAGGGTTTGTGCTAGAGCAAAGATTAATTTCTTAGAGAGAAATTATGAGTTATGGGGTGAATAATGCTCCTTGGGGGCTTAAATTTTTTGTTATGGACGAATTTGGGTGGACAAAAGACCCAATTGTCCCTAAAAAAGGGATCAAAAGCTGGGAAAACACGGGGCGATAGAGAGCAGGTGTTGTAGGCTCTAGTCTGCCGAATGAGACTGCCCGCCGTGGGCTAAATCATGGGTTTACCCAGGAGTGAAGTGGAGCAAGATCCATGAGCTAATCTCCTGAAGCAGCTATTTTGGAAGTCCAAATGTGCCCTTATGCTGGCCCAAAAATTCCAAAATTCACCCAAGACGTGCTATTGACTACACTGATCACAAATCAACTTTAAAATCAATGATCTGATTTTGAAAAGATCGAAAATAAGATCATCGAAGTTTAAGGGGCTTTGGAAATGACTATGTCTTAACACTTAGTGAAATTTTCTAAGTGTTGTACCCCTTTGACATGCACTAGTGAGCTGAATTGAGCTAGGATCTTACGGGGTCTTAGAATATCTCCCCCTTAGGGACATTCATCCTCGAATGAGACTGACTAACTGAGAATACTGAGGGACTGAAACTTTATGCTAAATAGGCATAATCGGAAGCATGATTACATGATTGAACTGGTTAGTGAATGCATGCAATGACATAAAGTTGATTATATGACTGAAACTGAGAATGGGCAACAAATAATCTAAGGAAAACTTGTTACCTTAAGCTGATTTTGTACTTGCAGAGAAGAAATGAGGGTACTTGGTTCGCACATCTGCTTCCGCCTCCCAAGTGGCACCCTCAACGGACTGATTCCGCCAAAGAACTTTGACCAAGAGAACTTCTTTGTTCCTTAGTCTGCGAGTCTAGTGATCAAGAATATCAACTGGGATTTCTTCATAAGAAGGGTTGTCCTTAACTTTAGTGCTTTTTTGAAGGAACTACAACAACTGGATCACCAATACACTTCTTCAATAAGGAGACATGAAACACTGGGTGAACAGATGTCAAATCTGTAGGCAACTTTAGCTCATATGCTACCTTCCCAACACGACTCTATATTTTGTAAGGGCCAACATATCGGGGACTAAGTTTCCCCTATTTGACAAATCTCTCCACCCCCTTCATGGGCAAAATCTTCAAATAAACTAAGTTGCCAACTTCAAACTCAAGATCCCTTCTCCTTACATCTGCATAAGATTTCTGATGACTCTGAGCTGTCTTAAGCCTCTCTCGACTCAAATGAAATTTTTCCATAGCTTCAAATACCACATATGGCCCTATCAATGTAGCCTCACCTACCTCAAACCAACCAATAGGTGATGTATATCTTCTCCCATAGAGAGCCTCAAACAGAGCCATCTGAATACTAGAATGTTAACTGTTATTGTAGGCGAACTCAATCAATGGCAAGTGATAGTCCCAACCACCCTTAAAGTCAATAATACATGCTCTCAACATATACTCTAGGGTCTGAACATGACTGAACTAATAAGTGAATGCATGATTGAATATGCAACGGTAATAGATACCAAGTTCATAACTACAACTGAACTTGGAACTAAGCCAATCTAAGGAAAATAGTTACCTCAAACTGAGAAACTAATGAACCTGAGATCATTCATTGAACATGTCTAGACGAGAATATGACAACATGATTGAGTCTGAAACATGATACATGAACTGAATATCATAAACTGAACTGATTCCTTGAATATATGCCATACCATGGAATGGTCATGCAGCTGAGATTGGAACAAGAGAGTTAACTTATGAGTACCCATTACATCAAACTGGATTTTGTTACGTGAAGAGAAAATAAAAGGTTTAGGACATGCAAGTTAGGGGGTTATAGTGCATATCCCCCTTAGGACATTAGGTCCCTTGAAGAATACTGACTTGGCTGGGATGCTGAGGAAAGGCTGAGACGATGCACGGGACACCTACGAACTAAATTGTGGCTGAATATTTAAGATCTAAAAATGACGTATAATACATGAACTGACCTAAACTCGTAACTACTAGGATGCTCTATCCTGGAACAATCATATTCATGAAACTACAGATAGTACGATTGGATGGAAAAATAATAAACCCGTACAAACTTGTCCGCCTAACAGCTAAATTGAATTTGTGGCTTTACGGACTAACACATACTAAAACTTATACTAAACTGGAGCACTTCTTAGCACTCTTTCTATAAAGATTTACTGACTTTAGGGAGCAAAAAAATCTTGGCGTGGTCTGAATAAGACATCTGAATAAGAAATCCCAACATGGATATAATTCTGTAATATGGGCACTAATAACTCTACCTACTGAGGTATGAGCTGGACTGAATTATCCCACTATATTCAAGCTTACTCAAATCTCCAAAATGCATTTTGCCATTTACACATAAACATGACATTCAAGCCTATCTTCATAACTACAACCTCATGTAAAACTAGCATGCAACAGTCTTTTCTTAACATTAAACATTTACTCTCCCCCTTCTAAGCAATTGCTCATCACTATATCATATCATAAGAAGAGTCCACTGAAGGTTTAAACATGAGGACCTGAAGCATGAATAACACTATACCGAACTTGACACGTAACTGAGGCCTAAGGAATAGAACATCAACATCCTGGATTTTATCAACAGATTTATACTGAGAATATACATGAAAAAAATCTGAATTTAGCAGATCATTAGGAGTATAGCATAAGCCATGGAAACTGAGCATACTGTAAAGCATGAGTACATGAATCATGAGCTATATGACCTGGGTTAAGTGTTTATGTATTCATGAAACATGATTCATAATACTAAGTAAATTAGAACTCCTTATATTAGGAACTATAAGCGTACATAATTTTCGATAATGTGCACGAATATAGGCTTTGATCATAGAGCTGACATGTAGGGCATGAGTAGATATCATGATAACTGAAGTACAAAACTTTGCACCGAGGTAAGGATGGATTAGGCATCAACTTCTCCCACTGCTTTTCTATACATACTGACATTACTACTAAAATCTAAAAGTCTGACTTGGTTACATGTTCTACCATCTCACCCTTAGCTTAAAGCCATTATTCTAAGTTTGTGAACTACTTAATAAACTCTAAATCAAACTAAAACCACTTTACTCTAGAGTCTGAGCTATGACAATGCTCATAGAAACTAAACTCATTCTAAAGGACTAATCCTGATAATGTAAGGTCTACTTCTAGTACTTTCTTCTGATACATGATTCTTAGCTTTCTATTGGCCCAACAATTATCATATGACAACCTCAACACTGACTAACTTAGAATTCTCAACTCTTTTTTCTACTGGGTCAATCTAGAGATTCAAACTTAAATCAACTAAAATTGAGGTACTACCCCTTCATTCAAGGAGTGGTTCATCAAGAAACTGAAACTGAACGACTCTATTACTGAACTCAACTGAAATTTTTTTTTGGAACACTAAAACCGAGCAATTTCTTTATACTTGTCTGGCTATGATAGACTGATCCACTGGGGTATAGATCGAGAATAGTTTTGTTAAGACTTATGGATTGACTTTGAAGTCAAGTTATATGTAAGGAGTCACAAAAGACAAAGAAATTCCGTGTCCTAGTAAGGAATAAACATGTAAATTAAAGATGAGTAATGTACTAGTGACCACATCAGGAGAACTTTCTTGATCTTGTCTGGACTGAAGCGCATAAAGACTGTTTGGGCTTTGCCCACTGGTGGCACTAAAAGTGGCAACTGCTGATTCGGGTGACCGGACTGAGCTGAGGGATGGATATGCTGACACCGCAAACCTGACTAAGGACAATCTCTGATTCTATGGCCTGGCTTGGAACACTCGAAACAAGTATCACTATACACTCTTTTATGGTTCTTACCACATTCTTTATAAAATGAAATAGTACGAACACCCTTCCCACCACCTTGTGACTTAGAGCCTGGTGATCCATATTGACTGTCATTATTAGACTTAGGCACTAGCACTCTGATTGAAGGTGGAACTGGGGCTGAGAATATCTGGCATAATTGGGAGCAGTTACTACCCCTTGATCTTGGCTTAAAATTATTTATTCTAGCCCTTTTATTCTTTCTACGCTCCCTTTCTCACTCTGTCGAGTGCAAGTAAAAAACCTAGATAGGAAAATAGTCTGTAAAGTGTTCCAAGAAAGTACTGAATAAGCTAAGGTAGTGAAAGTAGCTCTAAATTCAGAGTGAGATACATGCTGATTTAAGGGATCTGCCTGAACGGGGGGAGGAGCTGGCTGGTTTTCATTCCTTTTTCCATTAGCTTTTCGGAGAGGCATGTTCTAGAAGTATGAGGAAGAGATGAATAAGATTGAAAGTTTAAATTAAGCTCATACTCACTCACACGACATGAATACTGAAAGAAGGAAAACTTTTCCTAAAATATCTCATAGCCTTTTGCCCATAAGTGTGGCGCGCTACATACCCATGCACACGATTCTACTAGATGCGGATTTCAGACTCCCTAGGACTCTATTAAACCTTAGACTCTGATACCAAGTTTGTAACACCCCGACTGTGTACTCCCGAAGCTATATAGTGCTTACGACCTTGAAGGACCACAAGCTAACCCTTGACTGATATCTGCTGTAAGCACAGAATAATAATATTGAAATAAATGCAGAATTAAGCTGAATTGCCTTAAGATTCAGAATCTAAATATTGATAAATAATGACATCTAGTAAAACATCTAAAAACTAAACACTGTCTGAACTAGTCTAGTTTGAAAGCCTCTAACTGAACTGTCTGAATATGGAGTTGATGGGATAAGCCCCCAACTAACTCTGAATACTGAACTACTGATAAATTGAAATACTGAAATAAAGTATGCCCTTGATAGATGAGAACTCACTACTAATTCTGTGACTACTGACTAGATCTATCTAAGCATAATCGAGAACCTGAGCATCCAAACCTATGATATAAAAAATCACAGTGCAAAGAGAAAGTGGGTTAGTACGTGGAATGTACTGGTATGCTAGATGAGGTAAGGATGGATGCAAGGGTTCATATGCAAGAACAATACCTGACTGAAGGCTATAGAGTAACCGGATATGAGAGATTACATGGATAACTGACATGACTGTAAATACTGAGTATGTAATACTGTGCATATATATATATATATATATATTATATTTGAGCTTTTCTGAAGCTAAGTACTGAGTTCAAATAACTGAGTAACTGATATCTAAAGTTACTGTAGCTAAATTACTGATACTAAGTGACTGTGTCTGACAATCTTAATTCTGTAGAACTGAACTGAATTCTAAACTGAGACTGAAACTAAGACTGTAGGAGGTAATCATCTAACTGACATGCCCTAAATCTGAGCTGATAGGGGTCCAACTTGAGACCCCAATTATAAGGGTACTTATACCGTGCCACGGGTACTAACACTGGCTGTGGGGTCAGTCCTAGTCTAGCGGGTGACCCCTGAGATCAGCCCAAAACTAATGGGTGATCCCTGAGTATGTTAGTCCTATCTAACAGGTGACACCTCATAACCTACGCTGGCTACCTAGTTTTGAAACTTAGAGATTGCTTCTAGAGACCAAATCCTAACTAATGGGTAAGCCCCCATCCCTAGGCTCGCTCGGTGCTGAATCCTACTCCCAACTGAAAGATACTGAATTGAGTATACAGAACTGGAATAGACTAGACTAATATTGAGTTTTATGAATTTTCTTGAGTTCTGTAACTGACTGAGTTTTACTGAGTTCTGTAGCTAACTAAATTCTACTAATCGTGACATGATTAATACTATTCTTTAACTAATGTTGGCTCTAGGTAAACAACTAGATTATCGGGTATTAAATACCCCCAGGACTCGATAGCATGGATAGTAAAACATAGGATGATCATAAAGGCATATCAATACTTGCTTGCTAACAATGCACTCATTTAGACGTTTTGTCAAACACTTGAAATACACGAACTTTTACATGAATGGAATCACATAATAACATGTCATGTTTTCACTAGTAAAATTACATAAGCATTTTATCAAACACTTGTAGGGAATAAGCTTGTACATATACTAGCATGTCATGATTTCACCGTTTAATTCACACGGGCATTCTAAAAAATACTTGGGGAGTACAACTTAATTCATATAATCATGGATAACATATAAAAATTATGACTACAATTCCCAAACATGAAATTTAATGGATAATTTCATGGATTTAACATGCAATTCATAAAATTTCCCATAAATACTATTCTATTATCATGAATCTTATCATAATCATGGATTGAAAAACCAAATTAACATCACAGACATGCGTACAATCAATTTCAAATATGGAAATTCGCAATTCAATATCTTGTAGTTTTAAAAGGGGATCCTTGGACTCTATGGGTAAAAGGTACCCATAGATGAACATCTCACATACTTGAGAGGATTAATCCTTGAAGATTTCTTAGTGAAATTCTTGAGGATTGACCTTGATTCTTGAAGCTAGGGTTTTTTTCTCTTGAGTAATTTGAGAGAGAATGAGTGTAATTTGCTTATTGAGGATTGAATTTCATATTTTTGGGGATGAATAGAAGTGGAAAACTGACCCAAATATCCTTAAGGACGCAGAGTTTTAATGAATGAAAACTGACCTAGTGACGCACAGCCTGACATACCGCATCGATGGGGTCGACGCTATGGTCGATGGTCACGTCGAGTCTACATCGGTTCAATGGAAATTGGCACTGGGAGCTGGGAAAAAATATTTATCGACGCGATAGGCGATGCGGCACATTGAGATCGCGTTGATCCACTGGTTGGGACTTCTAAATGTTTTCCAAACGATGTTCGAAAAATTCAAAACTTGTTCGAGAACACCTACTGGCATACCTTATCATGAATCAATCTAAAAATTAATATTTTAAGGTCATAAGGGTCGTGAAATAGGATTGCCAACTTATGAAGGATAAAATACTTCTAAGTATAAATACTTTACTGAAATTTTTCAAGTTTGGGACCTCTTTTCAAGCTTTAACAGACGGAGTTAAACTTAGAATTTTGCGGGGTCTTACAATATCTCCCCCTTGGGAACATTCGTCCTCCAATGAGACTGACTAAGTTGAGAAATACTGATGGACTGAGTTTATATACTGAAAGTACTGATAAGATGAGTTTTCATACTGAATATACATATCTGATGCATGAGCACATGACTGAACTGATTCATGAATGCATGACTGAATATGCAACGGTAATAGATACCAAGTTCATAACTGTAATTGAACTATAAACTAAGCCAATCTAAGGAAGACCGTTACCTAAAACTAAGAATACTGATGAACCTGAGATCATTCACTAAACATGTCTAGACGGGAATATAAGAACATGACTGAGTCTGAAACATGATACATAAACTGAAAATTATGAACTGAACCAATTCCTTGAATATATGCCATGGAATGGTCATACGACTGAGATTGGAATGAGAGAGTTAGCTTATGAGTACCCATTACATCAAACTAGATCTTGTTTCGTGAAGAGAAAATGGAAGGTTTAGGACATGCATGTTCGGGGGTTATAGTGCATCTTTCCCTTGGGACATTAGGTCCCCCGAAGAATGCTGAATTGGCTGAGATACTGAGGAAAGCTAAGACTATGCACGGGGCACCTATGAACTAAATCGTGACTGAATATCTGAGATCTGAAACTGAGGCATAATAGATGAACTGAGCTGAACTCAAATTACTAGTATTCTCTATCTTGGAACTGCGGACAATATGACTTGGTGGAAAAATAGGGAAACCGAACGAACTTGTTCGCCTGATTGCTAAATTGAATTCCCGTCTTAACAGACTATAACATTCTAAAACTTATACTTAACTGGAGAATTTCTTGACACTCTTTCTATAAAGTTCTACTGAATTTAGGGAGCAAGGAAATCTTGGCGTGGTCTGAATAAGACATTTGAATAAGAAATCCTAACCTGGCTAAAATTCTGTAATATGGGTACTAATAACTCTACCTACTGAGGTATAAGCTGGACTGAATTCTCCCACTATGTTCAAGCCTACTAAAATCTCCAAAATGTATTTAGCCATTTACACATAAACATGACATTCAAGCCTATGTTCATAACTGTAGCCTCGTGTAAAACTAGCATGCAACAATCTTTTCTTAACATGAAATATTTACTCTGCCCCTTCTAAGCAACTGCTCATCACTATATCATTTAATAAGGAGAGTCCACTAAAGGTTAAAACATGAGGACCTGAAGCATGAATAACACTATACCAAACTTGACACTTAACTGAGGTATAAGGAATAGAACATCAATATCCTAGATTTTATCAAGAGATCTAGACTGAGGATATATATGACAAAATTTGAATTTAGCTTACCATTAGAAGTATAGTATAAGCCATGGAAACTGAGCATATTGTAAAGCATGAGTACATGAATCATGAGCTGCATGACCTAAGATTGAAGTTTCTGTATTCATGAAACATGATACATAATACATGATACATAAACGATCTGTAACATACTAGTGACCACATCAGGAGAAATTTTCTGATTTTGTCTAGACTGAAGTGCATAAAGCCTGTTTGGGCATTGCCCATTGGTGGCACTTGAAATGGCACCCCACTGATTTTGGTGACTGAACTGAGCTTAGGGATGGATATGCTGACTTCACAAACTTGACTGAGGACAATCTTTGATTCTATGGCCTGGCTTGCCACACTCGAAACAAATATCACTGCCAGCTCTATACACCTTCTTATAGTTCTTACCATATTCTCCGCAAAGTGGATTAGTACGAACACCATTCCCAATACTTTTTAACTTAGAGCCTGGTGCTCCATCTCGACTGTCATTCTTAGACTTAGACACTGGCACTCTGACTGAAGGGGAAACTAGGGCTAAGAATCTCTGATGGAATTGGGAGCAGTTACTACTCCTAATCTTGGCTTAGAATTATTTGTTCTAGCCCTTTTATTCTTTCTACGCGCCCCTTCCTCACTCTGCCAAGTGTAAGTCAAAAACCTAGATAGGACAACAGTCTGCAAATTGTTTTGAGCAACTACTGAATAATTTAAGGTAGTGAAAGTACCTCTATATTCAGTGTGAGAGGCATGCTCATTCAAGGGATCTGTCTAAACAGGCGGAGGAGCAGGCTGGTTTTCATTCCTTCTTCCATTAGCTTTTTAGGGAGGCATGTTATAGAAGCACGAGGAAGAGATGAATTAGACTAAGAGTTTAACTTGAGCTTATGCTCACTCGTACAACATGACTACTTAAAGAAGGGAAAATTTTCCTAAAATATCTTATAGCCTTCTACACATAAGTGTGGCGCGCGACACACCCATGAACAAAACTCTACTAGATGCGGCTTTTAGACTCACTAAGATTGTGTTAAAGCTTAGGCTCTGATGCCAAGTTTGTAATGCCTCGAGTCTGTACCCCGAATGCTACACGATGCTTACGATCCCAAAGGACCACATGATAACCCATGACAGATATATGTTGTGAGCACTAAATAATAATACTGAAATAACTATAGAATTCAGTTGAATTGCCATAAGTTTCAAAATCTAAATACTGATAAATAATGACATATGGTAAAATATTTGAAAACTAAACACTGTCTGAACTGGTCTAGTTTGAAAGCCTCTAACTGAACTGTCTAAATATGGAGTTGATAGGACAAACCCCCAACTAACTCCGGCTACTGAACTACTGATAAACTAAAATACTAAAATAAAGTATGCCCTCAATAGATGAGGACTCACTACTAAATCTGCGACTGCTGACTGGATCTGTCTAAGTGTGGTCTAGAACCTGAGCATCTAAACTTATGATAAAGACATCATAGTGCAAAGAGAAAGTATGCATTAGTATGTGGAATGTACTGGTATGCTAGATGAGGTAAGAATGGATGCAAGGGTTCATATGCATAAATAATAACTGACTAAAGGCTATAGAGTAACCAAATATGAGAGTACATAGATAACTAACACTGCTGTAAATACTGAGCATGTAATACTGTGCACATATATATATATATATAAATATATATTACCATATCTAAGCTTTTTTGAAGCTAAGTGCTGAGTTCTGATAACTGAGTAACTGACATCTGAAGTTACTGATGACTGAATTACTGATACTGAGTGACTGTGTCTGACAGTACTGATTCTGTAGAACTAAACTGAATTCTAAACTGAGACTAAAATTGAGACTATGTGAGGTAATCATCTAATCAATATGCCTTAAATTTAAGCTGATAGGGGTCTAACCTGTGACCCCATTTAGAAGGGTGCTAATACCATTCCATAGGTACTAACACTGGCTGTGGGGTCATCCTAGTCTAGTGGGTGACCCCTGAGATTATTCCTAAACTAGTAGGTGATCCCTGAGTATGTCAGTCCTATCTAACGGGTGATACCTCATAACCTACACTGGCTACGTAGTTCTAGAACTTAGGGATTACTTTTAGGGACCCAGTCCTAACTATCGAGTGAGCCCCCATCCCTAGGCTCGCTCGATGCTAAATCCTACTCCCAACTAAAAGATACTGCCCTGAGTATACGGAACTGGACTAGACTGATACTGAATTTTTTGAGTTTTCTTGAGTTCTGTAACTAACTGAGTTTTGTAGATGACTGAATTCTATTGATTGTGATATGACTGATACTATTCTATAACTGACGCTGGCTCTAGGTAAATAACTAGTTTGTCGGGTATTAAATAGTCCCAGGACTCGATAACATAGAAAGTAAAACATAGCACGATCATAAAGGCATAACAATACTTGATTTCTAACAATGCACTCATTTAGACATTTTGTCAAACACTTGATATACACAAACTTGTGCATGAATGGGATCACATAATAACATGTCATGGTTTCACTAGTCAAATCACATAAGCATTTCATCAAACACTTGTAGGGCATAAGCTTGTACATATACTAGCATGTCATGATTTCACCCTTTAATTCACATGGGCATTCTAACAAACACTTGAAGAGTACAACTTAATGCACATATTCATGGATAACATATAAGCATTGCGACTACGATGCCCAAACATGAAATTTCATGTATTTAACATGCAATTAATTAAATTTCCCATAAATACTATTCTATTTTCATGAATCTTATCATAATCATGGATTGAAAAACCAAATTAACATCATAGACATGCGTACAATTAATTTCAAATATGGGAATTCACAATGCTATAAACTTGTAGTTTTAAAAGAAGATTCTTGGACTCTATGGGTGGAAGGTACCCATAGATGAACATCTAACATCCCTGACAGGATTAATCCTTGAAGGTTTCTTGGTGAAATTTTTGAGGATTGACCTTGATTCTTGAAGCTAGGGTTTTTTTCTCTTGAGTAATTTGAGAGAGAACGAGTGTAATTTGCTTACTGAGGGCTGAATTTCATATTTTGGAGGCTGAATAGATGTGAAAAAATGACAAATATCCTGAAGGACGTGAAGTTTTAATGACTTAAAATTGACCCAGTGATGCGCAACCCGATGTGCTACGTCGATGGGGTCGACACTTTGGCCGATGTGCCGCATTAAGTTCACATCTATTCACTAGAAATTAGCTCTGGGAGTTGGGAAAAATATTTATCAATGCGATAGGTGATGCGACGCATTGAGATCGCGTTGAGTCACTAGTTGGGACTTCCAAATGTGTTGCAAATGATGTTCGAAAAATTCAAAACTTGTCCGAGAACACCTACTAGCATACCTGATCATGGATCAACCTAAAAATCAATATTTTAAGGTCATAAGGGTCATGAAATAGGTTTTTCCAACTTACAAAGTCTAAAATACTTCTAAGTATAAACACTTAGTTGAAGTTTTTCTAAGTCTGGGACCTCTTTTCAAGCTTTAATGGACAGAGTTAAGCTTGGAATTTTGAGGGGTCTTACAATGTGTATGATGAAATACACAAGTAATGGGTTTATTTAAATAATGCTTTCTTATTATGGTATCAAATGCTCTCATGTGTTCTTACTATTTTTGCTATCGAGTCCTGGGAGTTATGAATACCCAAAATTTAGCTGTTTATCTAGTCTCCAATTGGAATAGGATGATTCCATAATATCCCGAACAGTAGCATTTAGTCAGTCAATAGAATTAGTGTGAGTTCAGTCAAGCCTAGTACAGTCTAGTGATCAGTTTAGTGTCGATTCAGTTGGTAGTAGGATTCAGCATGAGAGAACCCAGAGATATGGGCATTCCTTCCAGCAGAGGATTTGACCCTTAGTAGCAGTCCCTGAGTTACAGAACTACGTAGCCAACATAGGGTAAATTGTTTTTCTGTCAAACTAGGGTTGACGTAACCATATACATTTCATAATTCTTCCTGCTAGATTAGGGTTGACCTAGCTAATGTTAGTAACTCGTGGCATGGTGCTAACACCCTTCCAACACCCCGAATCAGTCTATAATTAGGGTATGTTGGTTAGATAATAACTCCTACAGTCTCAGTTATAGTCTCAGTTTAGTATTCAGTTCAGAGTTCAGTTTCAGGTTTGCTTGACCATAGCTTAGAGTTATCAGTTATTCAACTATCAGTATTTTAGTATTTTAGTTTACAGACTATTTCAGAATCATGTTATACACTTGGTCTTGCATTGTCTGATATTATAGTTTTCATGCATTCATGCTCAGTTATCTCATGTACTTTAGATAGTCCTCAACTCATATGCATAGCACTACATAGTTTCAATCCAGTTATTCAAACTAAGTACAGTTCAGTCTTATATGACCAATATTCAGCTAGCAACCATTCAGTTGATCAGATAAGTTTAGTATATGACTATGTTTGGTTTTGTATGTTCATGCATTCATGCTCAGTATGATTGTACACTCAGATCCTCGAGTTATGTCAGTCCCCATCACGTAGTTTCAGACTTAGTATTCATAGAGTAGCCATGTTTTACCATATCCCAACTTCAGTTCTACTTATATTCTTAAAGTATAGTTTTACAGAAGCTAAGTGTAGAAATTTACCATGTTATTAGAGTATGTTTGTCATTCATGCTTTAGGATATTTTAGTTTTCAGTGTATTCTAGCTTATTGGTGAGTCTATGTACACTTAGCATGTATGTTTTAAGATAACATATGAAATAAGTTTTACTTATAGCATTCACCCTTGCATACTCAGTACATTCCAAATATACTGATCTACATATAGGTCTGTGTGGCTACATTATTTCATAATGTAGGTCTTATTTGTAGCATGCACACCATGATCAGACAATTGCAATTTCCAGTCAGCAGGTAATGCGTTCTCTTGTTTTGAGAACTCCAGACAGTTTTAGTTTATGTACAGTTTATTTATTTTCATATGTATTGATTAATGATAGTTGGAGGTATGTCCCAACTATCTATAGTCAGTATAGTAGAGGCTTTATAGATGTCAGTCAGAGTCAGTCATGTAAATTCAGATTATGCCAAGATTATGTTTTCGCACAGTAAACTCAGTTATTTTATACATTATAAATCAATTGCTCAACAGTATGCCAGTTTTTGGGTTAGCTTGAGATAACTTGTGGTTCCAAGCACCGTGTGACATCCAGGGTGTACTATCGACGCGTTACAAACTTGGTATCAGAGCCGCTTCTGTGTCAGCCCAATTGATGTAGGCCAGAGTTCAAACTAAGTGTAAGCAATTCTCGATAAGGCGGGGCGAACCTCAGTCCTAAGTGTAGGCAAATCCTATTCGGTGGGGCAAACCTCAGCGAGGATACTAAGTCCATAAGGAGAGGTGTATGTAACACCCCAACTTAGGATAAGGAGTCCCATATTGGCAAAACATAGGAGGGATGCTGGGTATATAAGTAAGCAAGCCTTACTCCCTAGTGACGCATTTTAAAGTCATACGGGCCTAGGTCCAAAACTGGTAGTATCACTAATAGGTTGGGGAGTTACATGGGTCTCTCGAGCCTTCGTAGTTCGGGATGCCCATCACGGCCAGGGCGTCGGCTTGGGTCATGACAGGCGAGCTAGGCTACAAGGTCAAAGAGTGTCCAGTAGTTACTTAGAAGGGAAAAGATTTACGCTAATAGGGCCAGTCCAATTGTCTGTTAACTCTAGTAGGTCGCCCGAATCAGCAGAGTGCTACTTCCAGTGCTACCTGCGGTTAGTGTAAGAACAGGTTATATGCACTCTAGTCCCGTCATGATCAGGAAAGTTTTTCCGATATGGTTACAAGTACATTACAAGTCTTTCATCTTTATAGGTATGCTTTATTAGACCCAGAGCTTTACTTTCTCTTGTGACTCTATTGTAAAGCTGTTAATTTTAGTGTTTGTGCTGAATCATTAATATAGTCCTTCTCGGTGTCTACTCCAATAGGTGTCTCTATTGTGGCCAGGAAGGTATACAGGAATTGTTCAGTTACAATACCTGAAAAGTCAACCCTATTGATCTTGTAAAGTTAGAGAGGACTGATTTTTATGTCATTCTCATCATGGATTGGCGTATACAGGAACTGTTCAGTCACAATACCCAAAAAGTCAACTCTATTGATCTTGTGAAGTTAGAGAGGACTGATTTTTATGTCATTCTCAGCATGGATTGGCTCCACTCATGGTATTCCCTAGTCAGTAGCAGAAATAGAGTTGTTCAATTTCAGTTTCCAAATAAACTAGTCATTGAATGGAGGGGTAATACCTCAGTGCTTAGGGGTCAGATGTGTTTTCAGATCCCTTCTCTGAATCCTATGATGGCATATGATCTATAGTTAGAAGTATGAACCAGAAGTTTTACAGCAGTAAAGTGGGGATAGTTTTATCTAGATTTAGTAGATTATATATCCATGGGGCTAGTTGTATGAAAGGTGAATCAGTAGGCTTAAAATAGTGTACCCAAGAATTTAAGTTCTTGATTTGAAATTAAGTATGATGATATGTGTATGATCTAGAGGTGTACCCAAGGTGATATGGGATTGTATTATTTCTAAGTTTAATAGTTTGTGTGCTTAGATAATACCTTGAGTCGATAAGTGTGAATGAGGCTAGTTATGTAGTATGTGATGTTCTTACTAGCTAAGTTATGGGCTATTAGTTGTTGATGTCGAATGTTCAGGTGTAATGGTAATTCTCACGGTTTAGAAAAAATATAAGTTTATAGAGGTAATTTTAGTAGGCTATGATGGAAGTAGCATGGTGATACTCATGAAGGTTCTAAGTTAGTAAATGTTTAAGTTATTATCTGACAATAGTTGGGGCTATAGAAAGCTAAGAATTGTGTATCAGAAGGAAGTACTAGCAGTGGGCCCTACATTTTTAGGTGTAGTCTTTCAGGGTGAGTTTATCTTTTATGTGTATTATTGTACCCCAGACTCTAGAGTAAAGTAGTGGCAGTTCAATTTAGATTTATTTAAAAAGGTTCCATAGACTTAGAATGATGGCTTAAAGCTAAGAGAGAGATGATAGAACAAGCAACCAGGTTAGGCTATCAGATTCTAGTAGTGATGCCAGTATGTGTAGAAAATCAGTAAGGGGGATGATTCCCGACCCATTTTTATTTTAATATTTGTATTTCAGTTAGCACGATATCTACTCATGCCTTGCATGTCACCTCTATGATCATAGCACCTATTCGTGCACCTTATAGAAAATCAGGTACTCTCTCAGTTCCTAGTATGGAGAGTTTCAGTTCACTCAATAGTATGAATCACGTTCCATGAATTTAGGAACTCCAAACTCAGGTCATGCAGGTTATGACTCATGTACTCATGCTTTATAGTATGTTTAGTTCTAGGTACTCATGGTTCACTCATAATGATTGGCAAATTTTGATTATATCATGTATGTCCTCAGTTTAGACTTCTTTGATAAATTCATGTCATTGATACTCTATTCCTCAGGCCTCAATTACGTGTCAAAGTTATTCTTTCATGCTTTAGGTCCTCATGTTCTAACCTTTCAGTGACCTTTTCTTTGGTCAAGATAGTGATGACGAACAATTGCTTAGATGGAAAAGAGTAAATGTTTCATGTTAAGGAAAGATTGTTGCATGCTTGTTTTACACGAGGCTATAGGTTTGAAGAGTAATTGAGGCAAGGTTTTTGATACATATCATGGTTAATTAAAATTTTGTGTGTGTTTTCTTAGGGACAATGCCTGGAAGTTTTTCATTATAGAGGTATTAGAGAATATGAGAAAAATATGCTTTTATGGGTGTTGTTTATAAAGTTCATATGTAGTTATGAAGATACTTAAATGTCACGTTGGTGTGCAAGTGGGTAAATGCATTGCGCATTAGTGAATGACTAGTAAGAGGTAATAAGAATTGTTCATGAGATAAGGAGTTGTGAAAATGTAGAGTGTATTGAAATCATGATTTAGACTAGTGTTATGGTGTGATCTATAGTACTCTGTAGATTCGAGTAGGCTTGAATATAGTAGAGAATTCAGTTCAGCTCAGACTCCAGTATATAGAGTTATCAGTGTCCATGTGAATATTTTTTAGCAACCACAAGTGAAGTGTGGTAATGAAGTGGAATGTATAGTTGAGGGAGTATTTGAGGAGTATGTATAAGCTTGAGAGTAGCAGTTGCATTGTCAAAGCCATAACAATTCCAATTTATGTTTCATAGGCCTATAGTCCATGATTATAAAATAGTAGCCATGTGCGATTCCATATTCAGATATCTTATTCAAATCATGCCCAAGTTCTTTGCTCCCTACTATTATTATAACTTCTTAGAAAAAGTGTTGAAGAAATACTCCAGTTAAGTGTAAGATTTCAGTATAATTCAATCCGTATAGCCAACAATTCAGTTTAGCAGTCAGATAGGCAAGTTCCTATGATTTTTCCATCTTTCGATCTAGTTTTACTATCAGAAGTTTCATGAATATTTCTATTCTAAGAGATAATTGATCACATCCATGTAAATTGTGAATTTAGTTCAGTTCATGCATCATGATTCAGATTCAGACATTTAGTCATGACTCAGTTCATAAGTGCCTCGTGTATTTTCTCAGTCTTTCCTTAGTATTTCAGCAAAGTCAGGATTATTTGGGGGACGAACTATCCCAAGTGGGAGATGTTGGAATACCCCTAAGTTTTCATGTACTAAATCTCTCAACTTTCCTTCACGAAACCAGATCCAGCCTAAGGCAATAGCCACTCATAAGATGACTCTCTTATTTCTATCTCAGCCTTACAATCATCTTCCTGTCATTGCATGCATTCACGAGTCAGTTCAATTATGTATCATGTTTCAAACTCAGTCATGTAACCGTGTTTTTAGTTATGTATGTTCAGTATGTGATTTCAGTTCCCATAGTATTCTCAGCTTAATTAGTCTCATTTGAGGATAAATATTTCCAAGGGGGAGATATTGTAATACCCCGTATTAGCCTTGGCCCAGTTCAGTTCATAGTGCATGCATAAAACGCTTAGAACTTGAAAATTTAGCTAAGTATTGGGGACTTAGTTTTATTTTTGGCCTCTTAACTTTGTTGATTTTTAAAGTGACCTTCTCGACCCCGAGACATAAGTTTTTGAATTAATTCATGTTCAGGGGTGTAAGAAACATGTCTCGAGGAAGTTTTGGATTTTTTGAATGAGGATTGAGGAATGTTTGGATTTTATTTCTAGCACCTCACCATGATTGCATCACATCACGGTGGGTATAGCGATGAGGGGTTCATCGCGTTGTGTCAGGCCTCTTATCGGCATTTCAGTTACGAATTTAAATCCCAGAGGGATAGTCTTGTCTTTTTTCGTTGCCCCAATCCATAATAACACGAGATTTATCTTCAGTTAAGGCATTATTTGCCCACTTTTCCCAATTTCACTCTCAAATAAACCCTAAGCTTTCCCCTAGTTCATCAAATTAAATCTTCTTCCCTTCAATAAAACTCAAGAATTCAAGCTTCATTATCCAAGAACTTTCAAGAAAGTTATTCCCTTTCAAGATTTAAGTATTAAAGGTATGTGTGATGTTCATCCATGGGCCCTTTCCACTCATGGAGTTCAAGAATCCTTCTTTTATATCAAATTGTGAGTTTTATATATTTTATGATGAATTATCCCAATGAATTGTTATGAATTTTGATCATACATCATGTTTACAATTGTTTACGGTGGAATCAAACCTTACATATTGGGATGATGATATTTTCACATTAAATCCTTGAATTATGGTTTTTGTATTGTAGCCATGTGATTATTACATGTTTTAAACTACTACCATGCTTTAATTCATGACCCTCATGTGTTTGATGAAATGTCTAAGAGTCTAATTTGGAACAATGATCCCTATTATGGCTTTTAAGGTTTCATATGTCCTTGTTGTAATTTCCATTCAGTGCTGGGGGTTATGAATACTTGAAATTTAGCTGGTTATATAGTTTTTAGTAATTACAGAATAATTTTAGATAAACCGTGAACATGGTCAGTCAGTCAATTATTATGATCAGTTGCTTGTTCAGTTGCATTTAGTTCAGTTCAGAATCAGTATCTTTTAGTTGGGAGTAAATCTTAGCACCGAGCGAACGTAGGGATGGCGTCTCCCATGTTGGTAGGCATGCGGAACTTGTCTCCCCTGTTAGTAGGTATGATATGTTGTAGCAGTCCTTAAGTTCCAGACCTATGGAGCCACCATAGTTTTTGAGGGGTCCCTCATCAGTTAGGCATGACACCCTAGTCCTTCGGGACATCAGATTAGTGGATCCACATAGCCAATGTTAGTACCCGTGGATCGGTACTTATACTCTTCCAACTAGGTTACAACTTAGACCCTGATAATACATTAGGGCATATCGGTTATATCTAGCTACCACAGTCTCAGTTTAGTATTCAGCACAGAGTCCAGTTTCAGGCTTGCTCCACTATAGTACACAATTATCAGTTATTCAGTTATCAGTGTTTCAGTATTTCAGTTTACCGATAATATCAGAACTTGTTTTATGCTTGGTCATGCATTCTCCGATTTTACAGTTTTTATGCATTTATACTCAGCTATCTCATGTTATTCAGCCAGTCATCATCTCGTGCATATTACCCATGCATTTCATCCTAACCTCATCTCATATACCAGTATATTCAAAGTACTGACCGCATACTCAATTTTTGTGCTATGTTATTTAATGTCATAGGTTCGAATGCTCAGTTACCTAACCGTTCTTAAGAAGATCAGCTTATCAGCAGTAACAACAGTGGTGAGTCCTCATCCTTCAAGGACGAGTTTGTCTTATATTCAGTTATGTCAGCAATTCAGTTATTTAGTCAGTCAGAGTTAGTTGGGGGTTTGTCCTATCAACTCCACAGTTAGTTAGTTGTAGAGGCTTTCAGACATTCAGATAGATAGTTAGTTTATCAGTTGTTTTATCAGCACTCTTAGTATGTTTTCAGATGTTCAGATCTATGATTCAGTATTGTTTTCAGCTTCTAAAACTTTATGGTATTATTAGCTGATTTTGCCGCATATGTCTTCATTATCCGTATATTATTCAGTGCTCACGGCAGGTACTAGTTAATGGTTTAGCTTATGGTCTTTCGGGACTGTAAGAACCGTTGTCGCGACTAGGGGGTAGCCTTGGGTCATGACAGTTAGGTTTAGTTATATTGTTATGATATCTCTATTATCGTATTATTTTATTGTAGTTCACAAGTGGTGGATCAATGTCGTATTATTTTCTTATAGTTCACAAAAGGTATATTTTCCCAAAATAAATAAACTTAATTTTATTTACTTAAAGTAATTAGTTTTCCCAAATTGTCCTCGGTTTTATCTAATATAAGAAAGAAAACCCTAACTTTTCTCTCAGCAAAAGTTATTGCTTCTTCCGCCACTCTAACTTTTCTCTCAGCAAAAGTTGTTGCTTCTTGCATTTCTGCAAAATTAGCATCATCTTTTTATTTTGATAGCTTCTGCAATTACAATGAACGACAATAATTTCAAATTCAAACGGCTTGTTTGAGCTGATGGGGGATTACTTGGAAAAAATTAGTTGTTGGAGGTCATAGCATCTTTTATATTCGAAAATATAGTAAGGAATATATCTATTATGGTTATCAAGAAATTTCAATTTGATACAGAATTGGGAAGAGATGAGATCTCTTATCGTTTTATAATTTAAATACAAGAAAATACTCTTTCAAATTTGTTATGCGTAAAAATGAAATTTGGCCTCTTATATGTAAAAATGAAGATCGATCTATTATGTGTAAAAAAAAAGGTCAATCTCTTTTGTATAAAAATAAAAACTGATCTCTTCTCCGTAAAAATGAATATCGATCTCTTTTGCATAAAAAAAAATTAATGAAGATCTCTTATGTTTAAAATGAATGAAGATCCTCTTATAAATAAAAATGAATCTCTCTTCTGCATAAAAATAACGATATCTTTAGCTTAAAAAGAAGATATATTTTGCGTAAAACTGAAATTTATGTACAAAATGAACTATCTTTTCTATGGAAAAATGAATATCTTTGGTTAAAGAGACATAAAACTTTAAAAAAATTGTAAAGGGCTAAAAAAGAGTGAGCGTGAGAGAGCATATTTACATCATGGCAAAAAAACTTCTGGATCGCCACAGTAGTCAAACCTCCATCATACGATAAAGCGCAAGAAATTTTTTAGACACCAAAATGAATAAGATGTCGTTACATACGCACTGTACAGGATATTCATCAAATTTAAATCTCTATTATCATAATAATGAGAATGCATCAAATATACATATAGAGTCTAAAATAATTGAAGATTGTATAAAATTGACTGCTATGAGAATAATAATTTTCTAGCCCTTTAAAATTTTATTTTAAAATCTTATGTCTTTCTTACCAAAGATGTTTATTTTTACACAAAAGAAATAACTCATTTTTGTACAAAATATTTCATTTTTATACTAAATATCTTTAGTTTTATGTAAAAAAAATTGTTATTTTTATGCAGAAGAGATATTCATCTTTACACATAAGAAGATCTTTATTCAACTATAGACATAAGATCTTCATTCATTCCTTTTACACAGAAGAGAGCATATTTTTACACAGAAGAAATAGACCTTCATTTTTACACAAAAAGTTTATCTTCAATTTTATACAAAAAAACCAATCTTTATTTGTATATAGAAGAGATCGATTTCAGTTTTACACGCATAATAGATTTGGAAATATTATTTTCTTCTATACAAATTGTAATTAAATGATGAGATATCTCATTTCTTCCTAATTCTATATCTGTATGAAATACCTTGATAAACACGATAGATATAGTCGCTACTATATTTTCTAATATACAAAATATTTTCTTGTATAAGAAAAATATCGGTTACATAAGCAATTCATATATATTATTATAAAACTAGCAAATATATAAAATAGTATTGGTACAAAGGCAATTATTAATTAGACGTGGAATTTTGACTACTGTATGTCGATTGAAATGCCATTCTTCTTTGATTGATTAACGAAGGAAATCGCTAGTATTTATTTTTTGAATTTCTATAGGTGTAGATGTTAATATGAGACAATTGAGATAATTCTAAAAAAGCCAAAGTTATAATTCACTATTATATAGTTAAAACTTAAATATAAGTCGAGATTGAATAAACTATTGTTATAGATTTATTATATTGTAAAATACTAAAAACAAACTTTAAAATACTGAATGTACCAAATTAATCTAGTATGGTAATAATATAATATTTTTAAAAATTAAAAATCAAATTTTCAATGCCACACCATACCATGTAGGGCTCGTTTGGTATAAAAAAAAAGGGATAACTAATTACAAAATTAATTTTACCCTGAATTTATCTCATGTTTAGTTGGAATAACATGATCGAAATAACTCTCGAGATTAGTTATTCCAAAATTGTAGTATTATTTTTATCCTACTTCAAGGATGAGAAAACTAATTTTGAGTGAATTTATTTCCAAACGACCCTATAATCTCTATTCCTAGGTCAAGACCTTAATTACCTTAGTTCTCTACTCTATTTTTTAGAATATGATTTTCAAAACTCTAATATTATTAATTTCAATTTATAAAATGCTCCCTATCAAAATATTCTTCGTTTCAAAGGCTTAAACACGATACATTGAACTTGATAGAGATCCTAATTTTTCTAGCACAGCCAATCGATCAACCCCACTCCTTGCAAAAAAGAAAAAAAGAAAAAAAAGAAGAAATTTTGTTCTATCCTTTAGGAAACCTTGTATATGAATCAATGAAGCTCAACTTTTTAGCCTGTGAACTGAAAAATAGGTTTCTTCCAATGTTGACCATGCTATTATTATATGATAAGTTTTTAATTCCTAAAGGACAACTACAATAAGGAAAAAGCCCTAGATGTAGGCCAAGAACCTAACAAGTCACCTATCATACTTGTTAAAGGGCCACTTGGGCATATGACCTGCCCACCCGACTCCCCAATCATCAGGCCAGATTCATTCCATAACTCACACGTCCCTTTCTTATCCTATTGACATAAAACTCTATAGTCAGTCTCAACTTCATGTGGACTTTCATCTACAGAGGTAACCTAATAAGTAAATCCTAATAAGAAATAAGGATTAAGTCATAAACGATTTGCACTTGACTAAACTATAATGCCCTAAATTATTTCATACCCAAGCCAACATACACTCAACATACAAGCAACAAACAAACAGTTAGGATTATAATCGCAAGTTAACCAATATCGCCAAGTCACGTTTAATCAAGCCAAGTCAGTACATGTAAACAATTATACATTCCAATCATAACCAATTCAACAACCCTGACTTCAATCATATCCAACATATAACAAGTACCCGAATCACACAAATTACCAAATATGCACACATATATCAAGCATATAAGCATAGTCTTCGATTCACTCATGGAACCACTAAAATCAACTGACCCTTGTACATAACACTATGGATGATGCATCTACCCTTTAGATATGACTTGCACGGGACAATTACAGTTTTTGTACTAAATTCCAGATACAAGTCTTTGCCAATATTTTACCAAAACTCTATGAAAATGTTCTAATTATCGAACTTTAATACCCCATATTTTGAAATCTAAATTTTTCTCAGTGATTGTGCTTACTGCTCAGGTTACGAGTAAGACCTCATGAGTCGTGAAGACTTCTTATGAGTCGTATAGTTCCAATCATGGTCTAACAAGTAAGAGGGTCTATTGTTTCTTTCTTGAGTACAATTAGGATCTCATGAGTCGTTAGGAATGGTCACGAGTCATAGGGGGTGACTTGTGACCAAACTAAAGAAGGGTGCCCAAGAGTCTGCCTAGGCTACGACTTTGCATCACGAGTCATGATTCCAAAGTTCAAGTCGTAGGGTAAGACTCGTGGTGTCACCAGTGTATATACCCCAAGATATTGCCTAGGCTATGAGTCGTGGTGATGATTCGTGACTAGTGGCCATGAGTCGTCACATGACCCGTAACGACTAGGAGTTATTTTCTTGCACGTTTTTCATTAAGGTTAATTCAAAATTTTTCCTTCCTTTACACTAATCCCATGACATAAAACCTCCCCTTATGTAACACCCTAAAAATGGGTCCCGAGATGTCACATGGTGCTTAGGACCACAAGTGATCCCAAGCTAACCCTTTTACTAGCATAATGCTAAGCAACTGGTTTACATATGTATAAAATAACTGAAGTTACTGTTCAGAAATATAATCATGATGAAATCTAAAAAAATACAACACTGATATAATTTTACATTTTGATAAAACTAAAGAGCAGAACTGAAATTACATAACTGACTTTAACTCACATCTGTGAAGCCTCTACTATACTGACTATAGATAGTTGAGATGCGACTCCAACTACCACTAATCAATACATATGAGTAAGAAAGTAAAGTATATAAATAACATCTAACTAATGTCCCCGAAGTAGGAGGACTCTTTATCTGCTGGCTGGAATCTGCAATTGTCGGATCGTGATATATGGACTACAACTGAACTGGTACCTACATTATTAAATAATGTAGCACATAGACATATATGTGTATCAATACTTTTGGAATGTACTAAGAATATGGGGGTGAATTCATAAGTAAAACAATATCTCAATGTTCGCATAAACTTGTAAAATAATGCATGCTAAGTATAAATAACTCATATTGGTTGGAATAACTAAAAGCTAAATAATCATGAATGATAAACATACTGTATAAATATTGTGAGTTATAACACTTAGTTCTAAAAACTGTACTTTTACTCTTTCTGCTAGTGGACTAAGTAAAGTTGAAGTTAAGTCTATTTTCAAATCATTCAGGCTTAGTAAAAAAGGACTCACCTTTGTATCTGTAAATTAAAAGCTGAAATCGCATAGCTAATGACTTATGTAAAAAAATATCTGCATAAAATCATGAGCCTTTAAACTTAATTTCTGAAAGCTGTTTTATTATTCTGTTTTAAGACTTAGGCTTTAGGGAGGTTCTTTCTAATACCCCAAACTTTTTTTTAGATTAAATTTGTTCATAGAATGTTAAGGGATGTCTTCTAATATAATTAATATTTGTTTCACATAGAATTTTATAAATTTCAACTTTTCATTATGCGAGAAATTAAATAAGCTTTTCACTGATACCAAATTTGCCCAAATCCGATACTCGGTGAAGAAGTTAGAGCATTTTTAAGTTGACAGTGTGCCAATTGGGTAGACACCGCATCGCGGTGAAGGATAATTTTATAATTGTCACTTTCCAGTGGACCACCGCAATGTTGGCGCATTGCGACGAGGTCCAAATTCCCATTTGTCAATTTTCAGTGGACCTTCGCGATATTGGCGCATAGCGGAGAGGTTCATTTTCTCAATTGTCAAATTCCAGTAACCCAACATGATGGTGGTGCATCGCGTTGAAGTTACAGGTCTCAATTGTTAAAATTCAGTAGGACAATGTGATAGATCCACATCGCGGAGGTCCCCAATTTCCCATTCATCAGTTTCTAGTGAGCCACCGCGATAGTGACGCATCGCAATGACCCATTTAATTGGGACCCAATTATGTTTTTCCAGCTTTTTTAGGAGTTTTAAGAGGGTATTTTGGACTTTTTACCAGCCCCCCAAACCATACAAACATAAGATTTAAGGCTATTCCATGCAACTTATGAAGTTTTTCTCAAGATTTCTCTCAACCAAAAACCCTAAGCTTCAACAATCAACCTCAACAATCCCAAGATTTCCACCATCCTTTTTCAAATTAATTCAAAATTCAAGATTCCCAACACAAGAATTTCAAAAATCATCATTCAAGAGAACAAATAGAGTCTCAAAAGCAAGGTTGTTCATTTAGTTTATCATCCAAGGTATGTGGGGTTTTGAACAAGGATAAAACTTTCATCCTTGTGCCCAAAACATAATTATGGTTTCAATATTTATGAATATTCTATGATTTCCCATGAAATTTTAGTTAGGTTTGGTACCCAAATCTTCATTATTTTAGTTTATGAAATTATTATGATATTTAAGGCTCCAATTGCAAGAAATTTACATATGTTCATGTTTGAAATTATAAGATTTGTATTATGAGTTATATACCATTATCTTGACAGAGATTGTTGAAAACTTTTAAGATGAATATTGAGCATGAAGTTTAAATCTAATTATTAATGTAATTATTGATGCATTAAAGCTTTATACTTTGAGTTCTAAGTACTATTGATGATTTTATTAGGAGATTATGATCCCTAGTCCCATTGACAAGTTTTGATTAGTGCTTTGAAAAGCAAATATTGATATTTTGATCCTAAGCTTAGATAGGAATCCACATTATTCATACGGTTTATGATTTAAAACAAAGAAAAGCATAAATGATTTTTAATTATTAACCCTTATGCTATTTTAAGATAGATTTTCTAAAAGTTCCGAGTAATAAGTATGGGAGTAGTATTTAGCACCGAGTTGGGTATGATTCTAAGGTCTCATGCCCCAGAACTATGTGCCTTTGTAGAATTCTAATTTGCCCATAGTGGGCTAAGATAGTGATCACTTAAGTTAAGGTTCTATTCTGATAGCAAGGGTAGAACAACTTTTCCCAACGTGGGCAAAATGTTGGACTTCATGTCATCTCACATGGTTTATGTCATTTAGAAGAAAATTCCTAAGTCCCAAAGTTTCAAGATTTCCAAAGCTCCCAAAGATTCTAAGTTTCAAAAGAAAAGAATGATAGAAAATCTTTTATAAGACTAAGTGTTATGACTCGCTAGATTTACAAGTATGATTTGTTATACATGATTTTATATTTGATATTTTAGATAATCAAGTTTATGTGAGTCGTATACATACAACATGCATTTACTTTCTAGTTATAATGATGTCTTACTTATGCATTATACTCCCCATATACTCAGTACATCCTCAAAGTGCTGATCCACATATATGTCTATGTGCTACATTGTCTTATAATGTAAGTTCATGTGCTCAGTATCAACAATGTGAGTAGTTCGAGTATCTCTATCTACGCTCCCACAGTTAGTGAGTCTTCATGATTCGAGGGCCTACTTCTTCAGATTTCCAGCTTTCGTAGTAAATGAGTTATCATTTTTAGTTTAGCCCGAGTTAGTTGGGTGTCTGTCCCCATGGCTCTCTAGTTCTTTGGTAGTAGAGGCTTGTCGGATTATGATTTTATTTACAGACTTTCAGTATTTGTTATTCAGACAGTATCTAAAGTTTATTCAGTTTAGTTTTTGGTATAATACAATTTTCTTTCTTGATAGATTATCTTAAAGTAAGGTTCAGATCTAGTAGCAGGCTCAAAGGGTTAGCTTGGGGTTACTTGTAGCCTTGAGTACCGTGTGACATCTCGAGATTAGATTTTGGGGCATTACAAACTTGGTATCAGAGCCTGAGGTTTAAAGAGTACTAGGGAGTCTGATAAGCTGCATTACGTAAAGTCTTGATCATGGGTGTGAAGCACACCACATCTATGAGCAATACGCTATGCAGCATTTTAGGAAAATTCTCTCTTTCTTTCATACTCCATCATGCTTACAACTATCTCTATCTACTATTAACTCATGTTCTTTCATAACAGAATATGCCTCCTCGTAGAGCTAATGTCCATGGAATGATAACCAGCCACCCCAGCCTGTTGATCCCCTGAATGAGAATGTGTCACATGCTGAATTTTGGGCTACCTTTCAGGCGTTCGCCCAAGATGTGACCACTAATGTTCAAGCCAATAATCAGGCTTTAGTTTTGCATCAACAAGGAGGTAATTTAGCCACAGCCAGGCTCTGTAACTTTATGAGAATGAATTCGCCTGAATTCTTTGGGTCACAAGTAGGTGAGGACCCCTAATTATATCTTAATGAGGTGAAAAGGATCACCCAAGTTATGTATATCACTGAAGAGAAGAGTGTAGAATTAGCTTCGTACAGGTTGAAAGATGTTGCTTATGATTGGGTTGTCATGTTGAAGAAAGGTAGAGGTGAGAATGCAGCTCCCATGTGTTGGTAGGTATTCCAAGTTGCATTTATAGACATGTTCTTTCCGCATGAGTTGTAGAAAGCCAAGGTTGAAGAGTTCATGAACCTAAGGCAGGGCTCAATGACTGTGAAAGAGTACTGCCTTAAGTTCAACCAGCTATCTAAGTATGCTCCCGAGTTGATAGCTGACACCAAATCTAGTATGAGTAAGTTCATTACTGGAGTGTCAAAATTGGTAGTCAAGGAGTGAAGGACTACCATGCTTATCGAAGATATAAATCTTGCTAGGTTTATGACTCATGCCCAGTAGATCGAGGTAGAAAAGTTAAAGGAGGGAGAGAGAGGGAATAAGAAGGCTAGAACTGGGCAGTTTGAGTATGGTCAGTCAAGGTCTTTAAGGGGAAATCGCTTGCAGTTTCAGAGTCGTCCACTATTGCCAGCGCCGTCTTCAGCTAGTGCTCCCACTCCCAAAAATAGACAGGAGTAGTGGGGTAGGTCTTCTATGTCCAGGTCCTAGAATAGTATGAGTGGTAAGCACAATTATCCTCCATGTGCTAAGTATAGTAAAAATCATCCTGGTGAGTGCTTGGCTAGTCAGAAGGGTTATTTTGGTTGTGGTAAGTTAGGTCATGGAATTAGAGAGTGCCTATATACTAAGCAGGGAAATAGAGATGTTCGTCTTCAGACAGGGGGCTACCAGTGCACTAGCTCCTGCAGTTTGCCTAGCCCCTCCTCAGTGCGCATCATCCAGTACTGGTGGCGGTCAGTGCCACAATCACTTCTATGCCTTACCATCCCATCAGGAGCAGGAGAGCTCTCCAGATGTTGTTACTAGTATGCTTCGTGTTTTCCATTTTGATGTTTATATATTGTTAGACCCGGGGTCGAGTTTCTCTTATATAACCCCATTGGTTGCTGTGAATTTTGAGATAAGTTCTAAAAAAATCCCTGAGTGTTTCTTGGTTTCTACACCAGTAGGGGAATCAGTTGTTGCCAAAAGGATTTATAGAAAGTGTCCCATTACTGTCCTTCATAAATTCATGTTAGCAGATTTGATAGAATTAGACATGGTTGAATTCGACCTTATTCTTGGTATGGATTGGCTCCATTCTTGTTATGCATCCATAGATTATGGCACCTGAGTGGTGAAGTTTCAGTTTCCCAATGAGCCAGCCTTTGAGTGGTCAGGTAATTCAGTGTCTCCCAAGAGTCAGTTCATATCTTATCTTAAAGCCAGAAAGCTGATCTCTAAAGGGTGCATCTATCATCTAGTCTGAGTCAAAGACATTAAGTTTGAGACTCTAATAGTTTAGCCAGTCAGTATAGTTAATGATTTTCCCGATGTCTTTCCTGAAGATTTGCCAGGGGTACCTCCAGATAGGGAAATAGAATTTAGAATTGATCTTTTCCTTGATACTCAGTTGAATAAAGTCACAGTCAAGAACAAATATCCTCTTCCTAAAATTGATGAATTATTTGTCCAACTCCAAGGTGTAAGTTGTTTCTCAAAGATAGACCTTAGATCTGGCTATCATCAACTCAAAGTAAGGGAATGTGATATTTCAAAGACAACCTTCAGGACTCGTTATGGTCATTTTAAGTTTCTAGTCATATCCTTCGGCCTAACCAATGCCCCAACAACTTTCATGGACCTCATGAACAGAGTGTTCAAACTGTATCTGGATATGTTTGTCATAGTGTTTATCAATGATATTCTTGTCTACTCTCTTAGTGAGGATGATCATGTAGACCACCTCTGAATTATGTTGCAACTCTTAGAGATCACCAGTTGTTTGCCAAATTTAGCAAATGTG
The DNA here is from genome assembly GCF_002878395.1 of Capsicum annuum. Lineage (NCBI taxonomy): Eukaryota > Viridiplantae > Streptophyta > Magnoliopsida > Solanales > Solanaceae > Capsicum > Capsicum annuum. The sequence goes on from NC_061114.1 coordinate 195,169,580, forward strand.
AATTTTGGCTAAGGTCAGTTACTTTCCTCGATCATATTATTTCCAGTGAGGGTATTAGAGTTGATCTCCAAAAGACAAAAGCCGTAAAAAATTGTCCTAGACCTATCTCTTCGTCAGATATTAGGAGTTTCTTGGGTTTAGATGGCTATTATAGATATTTTGTTGAGGGGTTTTTATCCATTACGTCTCTTATGACCCGATTGACTCAGAAGATGGTTAATTTTCAGTGGTCAGATTTCTACGAGAAGAGTTTTCAGGAGTTGAAGACTCAACTCACTTCAGCCCCAGTCTTAGCATTACCTAATGGTACAGATGGTTTTGTCCTTTATTGTGATGCCTCTAGAGTTGGTTTGGGTTGTGTTGATACAGAGAGTTAAGGTCATAGCCTATGCCTCTAGGCAGCTTAAGCCTTATGAAAAAAATTACCAACCCATGATCTTGAATTAGCTGCTGTGGTGTTTGCTTTGAAAATCTAGAGACACTACCTGTATGGTGTGCATGTTGATGTGTTCACAGACCACAAAAGCTTGCAATATGTGTTTATGCAGAGGGAGTTAAATATCCGCTTGAGAAGATGGTTAGAACTACCAAAAGATTATGACATTAGTGTGCTGTATCATCCGAGCAAGGCCAATGTAGTGGCAGGCGCCCTTAGTCGATTGTCTATGGGCAGTATTGCTTATGTGGAGAATGATAAGAAAGAGTTAGCTCTGGAAGTGCACCATTTTGCTAGGTTAGGTGTTAGATTGGTTGATTCAGCTGAGGGTAACGTTTGGGTGCAGAGTAGTGCAGAATCTTCCTTAGTTTTTGAGGTGAAGGAGAAACAATATCAGGATTCCATCTTGGTTAAGTTGAAAGAGTCGGTTAAAGACCGAAAGGTAGAGGTTTTCTCCCAAGGGGGAGATGGTATACTGAGATACTAGAGTAGACTGTGAGTACCATGTGTAGATGATTTGAGACAACGAATTATGGATAAGGCGTATAGAGCGTGCTACTCCATTCATCCTGGTGCTACTAAAATGTACCAAGATTTATGAGAAATCTATTAGTGGAGCGGTATGAAGAGAGATGTAGTAGAGTTTGTAGCCATGTGTGCAACTTGTCAACAATTTAAGGTAGATCACCAAAGGCCTGGTGGTGTTTTGCAAGAGTTCAATATTTCTACTTAGAAGTGGGAAGGGGTGAATATGGATTTTGTAATAGAGTTACCCCATTTGCGTCGTCATCATAATTTGATTTGGGTTATTGTTGACAGATTGACTAAGTCAGCGCATTTCTTGCCAGTTCATACGTCCTATATAGTTAAAGATTATGCTAAGTTGTATATTCGAGAGTTAGCCAGATTGCATGGAGTGCCTTTGTCCATTATCTCAGATAGGGTTACTCAGTTTACCTCTAATTTTAGAAAGCTTTTTAGAAGGGTCTTGGTACCCAAGTTCATCTTAGTTCCGCTTTTCATCATCAGACCTATGGTCAAGAAGAGATGACCATTTAGACTGTAACGCCCCAAAATTTAGTTCCCAGGATGCCACACGGTGCTCCAAACTATAAGTAGTCCTGAGCTAGCCCTAGCCGCCTTTTCTAAATTTGAACCTCAAAATAGGGAAAAATATAAATGAAAAATCATAATATATGTGGAAAGCTATCTGAATCATCTGGGTATATCTGAATCATACTAATCTCAAAAGTCTGATAAAGCAAATGCTGAAACTCTGTGTACTAAAATAGAAATCTGAATACTAAATCTAGTAGTCTGAGAATCCTCTACTATCTAAATCCAGAGAACCGCTGGGACATGCCCCAGCTAACTCAACTGTCTGAAATGAATGATGGAATATATACTAATAAAATGCAAGTGTGTACATCTAAGTCCTTGAAATATGAGGACTCACCAACTGCAGGGATGTAGAAAAGATGCTTGAAGATCATTTACGCTACTGAGACTGAGCACCTAAACCTACATTATGAGACAATGTAGCATATAGACATATATGTGGATCAGTACTTTGAGGATTTACTGAGTATATGGGGGTGTAATTCATAAGTAAACATCATCATAATTAGAAAGTAAATGAATATGGATGTACATGACTCACATAATCTTGAATATCTAAAATATCAAAATACAAAATCATGTATAACAAATCATACTTGTAAATCTAGTGAGTCATAACACTTGTGTTATAAAGGCTTTTCTGTCATTATTTTCTTTTGAAACTTAGTAGTTTTGGAAGCTTTGAAAATCTTGGAACTTTGGGACATAGGGACTTTGGGACTCAGGGAGTTTCTTCTAACCCACATAAACTATGTGAGCTTGACATGAGTCCAACGTCTTGCCCATGTTGGGGAGAGCTGTTCTACCCTTGCCATCAGAATTGAACCTTAACTTAAATGATCACTATCTTAGCCCACTACGGGTAAATCAAAAACCTATGATGGCATGTAGTTTTGGGGCATGAGACCTTGGAATCATACCCAACTCGGTGCTAAATACTACTCTCACACTTATTTCTCAGAACTTTTACAAAATCTACCTTAAAATAGCACCAGGGTTTATAATGAAAACCAATTATACTTCTCTTTTCTCTAAATCATAAACTGTATGAATATGTGGATTCCTATCTTTGCTTGGATCAATAGATCAACTTTCTTTATCGCAATCTTAAAATAGCTAATCATGGGATGCTTAAAACGTAGTCATTTTTGAAATGTCAACATACAAACTAGGGCTTAATGACCCATGCTTCAATTTCATGTCAAACTCCATAAGGTTCATGCTTGATAATACAAATATTCATAATTCAACTTAAAATCTAGAAAATATGATCATATGCATTAATTTTCGAAAGTAGACATGTAATTCAATATCCAAATCACTTAAAATCTCAAAATCATGCAATTACCAACATTGGGTATAAACCCTAACTTAAATTTCATGGGAAATCATACAAAACTCAGCAATTTGTAATTTAAAGTAAGTTTTTGGGCACAAGGATGAATTATTTATCCTTGTTCAAAACCCCACATACCTTTATTGATGATCTTTGATGAAAGGCTAGAATCTTGGATTCTTATGGATGCTTTGGAGATGAATTCTTAGTGTTCTTGTATTGGGAATCCTTATTCTTAACTTATCTTGGAGAGTTAATGGAGGAATTCTTGAGTTTCTTAGAGAGGAAGTATGAGCCTTAGGATTTTGTTTAAGAGAGAATGATGAATGGAGCATAAAGTGCTCTCAAATATGATAAATCTTCTATTTTTGCACGGATTGGGAGTTGGGTAATTTACTAAAATGCCCCCTTTAAACTTTTAAACAGAACTGAAAAACGTACATTTTCCCGATCTGGGTGGCCATCGTGACGTGCCACTATCACGGTGGGTCACTAGAAAATGACAACTGGAAACTACGTAGACTCTGCGACGCGGAGTCATCACGGTGCCCCTTTGGAATGCTATTTTGGCATATGGCGCGATGGGTCATTATCGCGCTGGACCTCTGGAAATTGACAACTGGGAAATTTTTCCTTTACTCGATGCGCCAATATTGCGGAGGGTCACTGGAAAATGACAATTGAGATTTGACACTCCTCTGCGACGTGCTAAGAGTCTAGATGACGATGTTTTACGACTGGAACTTTAAATAGCATAACTTCTTATCCGATTATCGAATTTAAGAAAATCTTATATTATTGGAAAGATAATTCAATTTCCTACATCACGAAAAGTCCAAATCTAAAGAATTATACACTAAATAAACATCACTCATTCTAGAAGCTATTCCTTGTCATTTTCGGGACGAGTTTAAGTTAGGAAAAATCATGGGGTATTACACAGACTCTAGAAGATATATTGAGAGCATGTGTGCTTGATTTTAGGAATAGTTGGGATGAGCATTTCTCGTTGATTGAGTTTTCCTACAACAACAGTTATCATGTTAGCATTCAGATGGCCCTGCTTGAGGCACTTTATGGGAGGAGATGTAGATCAACTATTAGATGGTTTAAAGTTGGTGAGGCCGTATTGTTAGGGACAGATATGGTGTTAGAAGCTATGGAGAAAGTATAGTTGATTCGAGAAAGTTTGAAAATAGCTTAGAGTCATCAGAAGTCGTACGCGGATGTAAGAAGAAGAGATCTTGAGTTTGAAGTTGATGATTTAGTCTATTTAAAAGTTTCACCCATGAAGACGGTAAGGAGATTTAGCAAGAAAAGGAAACTTAGTCCCCGTTATATAGGACCTTTCCAAATTCTGAGCCATGTTGGGAAGGTGGCATATTAGCTTAAGTTTCCTATAGATCTATTATTTGTACATCCTGTGTTCCATGTGTCTTTGTTGAAGAAGTCTATTAGTGATCCAGAGGTTGTGGTACCATTAGAAAGTGCAGAAGTTTATGATAGCCTCTCTTATGGAGAAATTCTAGTTGAGATCATTGACCATCAGACTCGTAGACTAAGGAACAAAGAAGTCCCCCTAGTCAAGGTTCTCTGGAAAAATCTATCCGTTGAGGGAGCCACTTGGAAAGCTGAAGCAGATATGCGGAGAAATTACCCTCATCTTTTCGTTGCAGATTCAGATTCAGCTTAAGGTAACAAGTTTCCTTAATTTGCAGCTTTATATAGCCATTCATTCAATAATTTATGCATTTCCAATCAATTGAGTCATGCTTTCAGTTGTATATGCTAGTTTTGGCCTCAGTTTTCAGCATCTCAACTTCGCTAGCCACATTCAAGGATGAATGTTCACAAGGGGGAGATATTGTAATACCCCAAACTTTTTTCTAGCTTAAATTCATTCCTAGAATGTTAAGGGATATCTTCCAAAATGATTAATATTTGTTTCGAATAGAATTTTCTAGATTTGGACTTTTCATTGCGTAGGAAATTAAATATGCTTTCCATCGATACTAAATTAGGTCAAATCCTACACTCGGTAAAGAAGTTAGAGCCTTTTTAGGTTGACAGTGTGCCAACTGGGCAGACACTGCATCGCGGTGAAGGAAAATTTCATAATGGTCACTTTTCAGTGGACCACCGCGATGTTGGCGTATCGCGGTGAGGTCCAATTTCCCATTTGTCAATTTCCAGTGGACCTTTGTAATATTGGCACATTGCGGAGAGGTCTATTTTCCTTATTATTGAATTCCAGTAGCCCAACGCGATGGTGGCGCGACGCGTTGAAGTTCCAGGTCCCAATTGTCAAAATTCAGTGGGACAATACGATATCTCCGCATCGTAGAGGTTCCCAATTTCCAATTTGTTAGTCTCCAGTGAGCCACCACGATAGTGGCGTGTTGCGGTGGCCCATTAAATTGGGACCCAGTTGAATTTTTCCAGCTTTGTTTGGAGTTTTAAGAGGGTATTTTGGTCTTTTTTCCAACCCCCAAAATTGTCCAAACACAATATTTAAGGCTATTACAAGCACCTTATGAGATTTTTCTCTAGATTTCTCTCAACCAAAAACCCTAAGCTTCAACAATCCCAAGATTTCCACCATCCTTTTTCAAATTAATTCAAAATTCAAAATTCCCAACACAAGAATTCCAAAAATCATCATTCAAGAGAAAAAATAGAGTCTCAAAAGCAAGGTTGTTCATCTAGTTCATTATCCAAGGTATGTGAAGTTTTGAACAAGGATAAAACTTTCATTCTTGTGCCCAAAACTTAATTATGGTTTCAATATTTATGAATATTCTATGATTACCCATGAAATTTAAGTTAGGGTTGATACCCAAATCTTCATTATTTTAGTTTATGAAATTATTATGATATTTAAGGCTCCAATTGCAAGAAATTTACATATGTTCATGTTTGAAATTATAAGATTTGTATTATGAGTTATATACCATTATCTTGACAGAGATTGTTGAAAACTTTTAAGATGAATATTGAGCATGAAGTTTAAATCTGATTATTAATGTAATTATTGATGCATTAAAGCTTTATACTTTGAGTTCTAAGTACTATTGATGATTTTATTAGGAGATTATGATCTCAAGTCCCATTGACAAGTTTTGATTAGTGCTTTGAAAAGCAAATATTGATATTTTGATCCTAAGCTAAGATAGGAATCCACATTATTCATACGGTTTATAATTTAAAACAAAGAGAAGCATAATTTATTTTTAATTATGAACCCTTGTGCTATTTTAAGATGGATTTCCTAAAAGTCCTACGCAATAAGTATGGGAGTAGTATTTAGCACCATTTGGGTATGATCCCAAGGTCTCATGTCCTAGAACTATGCGCCACCGTAGAATTCTAATTTTCCCTTAGTAGGCTAAGATAGTAATCACTTAAGTTATGGTTCTATTCCGATGCCAAGGGTAGAACAGCTCTCCCCAACGTGGTTAAGACATTGGAATCCATGTCAGCTCACATGGTTTATGACGGTTAGAAGAAATTCCCTAAGTCTCAAAGTTTCAAGATTTCCAAAGCTCCCAAAGCTTCTAAGTTTCAAAAGAAAATAATAATAGAAAATCTTTCATAAGACTAAGTGTTATGACTCACTAGATTTACAAGTATGATTTTTTATACATGATTTTATATTCGATATTTTAGATAATCAAGCTTATGTGAGTCATATACATCCAACATGTATTTACTTTCTGATTATGATGATGTCTTACTTATGCATTACAGTACATCCTCAAAGTGTTGTTCCACATATATGTCTATGTGCTATATTGTCTTATAATATAGGTTCAGGTGCTCAGTATCAGCAGCGTGAGTAGTTCGAGCATCTCTATCTACGCTTCCATAGTTGGTGAGTCCTTATGATTTGAGGGCCTACTTTTTCATATTTCCAGCTTTCGTAGTAATTGAGTTATCATTTTTAGTTTAGCCCGAGTTAGTTAGGGGTGTGTTCCAATGTCTCTTTAGTTATTTGGTAGTAGAGGCTTGTCGGACTATGAGTTTGTTTACTGATATTCAGTATTTGTTATTTATACAGTATATACAGTTTATTCAGTTCAGTTTTTGGTATAATACAGTATTATTTCTTGACTAGATTATCTTAAAGTAAGGTTCAGGTCTAGTAGTAGGCTCAAAGGGTTATCTTGGTGCTACTCGTATCCTTGAGCACTATGTGATGTCTCGGGATTTGATTTTGGGGTATTACGTTCTTCTAACCAACATACACTATGTGAGTTATCATAGTGTCCAACATTTAGTTCTCTTACGGAAAAACCTCACGTTGTGGAGAGGTGTCATACTCTTGCCAAAGAGTATAACCTAAGCTAAGTGATCATAATCTCTATCTGTCATCCATATAAATGGGAATAATCTGAATTTGTACCCATGTTGGCTCTTAGTTCTAGGGAAGTAGGATGCTCTAAACCCACACTTTGTACTCGGTGATAAATACTACTCCCTATAATCTGTATGCTTATTCTGTAGGAAATTCACTTTAAAACTAGCATAAGGGTTTAAAATAAAAACCAATTATGCATCTATTTACTTTAAATTATAATCAAAACTGAAATCAAAACTGTGAAGTGGATTATATATCATAGCAGAGGATCAAAGATCAAATCTTGCTTAAAATCTGAATGTAAACTAATCATAGGATGCTTAAAAGCAAAATCTTCTTGAAATTTCAATACTCAAACTTAGGGCTTAAAACCCATGCTCTAAATTTATGTCAAATCAAAATAATACTTTATGCTCAATAACCTTCTTGAAATACGTCGATAATTTCAGTCAAGATAATGATATTAAAATCACAGTATGAATCTTATGAATCAAAACATGAGCATGCATAATCTTGATGCACTTAAAGCCTTTAAATCTCATGCTTTCTTTCATATGACTTACAATATAATATCATGCTTAAATCGCAATTGAGAATCTTTAAGTCAAAGCATAAATAGATGAGAACAAGCATGCACTTTAACACTTAAATCACTTTATAAATTCATAAACTCATAACAAGATAGGTTGGGTATGAACCCTAAATTGAAATTCATGTAAATTCAACTTTAAAGAATAGTTTTAGGCACAAGAATGAAAGAAGTATCCTTGTTCATAACCCCAAATACCTTATTGTAGACACCTAATTTTGTCCCTCCCAAAAACCCAATTCATCCATTTTTACCTCACATTATCATACACTCTCACCCATGTGATTATACCCCATAAAAATACAAAAATAACAAAATTTCAATAAATTCCTAATAAATTAAATCTCTAATATTCCCTTATCCTAACAAATTCCATCCCATCATAACCACCCTTACCCCACCTCATACCCCACACCCCTACCCCTACCCCTTTATATATTTTTTTTATCCATACCATAACTGAATGGGGGGCACTAATATATAAATTCACTGGTGACCCGCAAAAGGGGAGGTTTTTCATTTGTATACTTATACATAATACACAGACAAAGAAATTCTCCATATACAGACCAAATAGAGCATGCATATGCATGACCATCATATTCTATTTTTGTTAACAACACAATATATATTCACTCACCTTACATCAACACACATAAGAGATACACACTACGCACACAACATCACCGATGGGGCTCACCATCACACTAGCTGGAAGGATCGATATACACACACATGAAAAATTGAGAGTGAGAAGAGAATAGAGAGAGAGCTGAAAAAATAGAAAAACAGATTGGAAAACTTATTTTTTGGTGACTCTTTGCTGGAAATGGCATCTCTTTGTCGGAAATGAGTCAAGCCATCTACACCCATCGAAATCCATTAAAAAATATTGTTGATCGGTGTCCAAACACCTAAATCCACTAACATCGCCAAAATACATGACCAGTAGAAGATTCTCATGTCCTCCATTCAAAATTCGTAAGTTTCACCAGAAAAACACCCCAAACCAACGTGTGCTATTGATTTAGGGGTAATACCACTATTACCAGTTGTTAGGGTAAAGAAATAAGATTAGTTTACTCTTGAATGGATCGAATCAGTTATATCTTCGGTGAGTTAGTGTTCAGTTTGCGGGTTCAATGTTTTGTGGTCGGGTCGAGGCACTTCGGTTGGAGCTCTAATAAATACTTTGACGGATTGAAATAAAAATTGAGGTCTAATTCTACTTTTTCCCTCTTTTTATTTCATGGTTTACTTTTTTGGTGTGTTGGATTGAATATCTTATGTTGTTAGATTGAATATTGTGTGTTGTTTGATCCTTGTTGGGTTGTGAATAATTGTTTGGGTGTTGATTTATTATTGGTTCCGTGGGTTATGTGATGAAATGATATCTAGTTTGAGATTTGAAATTGGTTAGTAAAATTGGGGTGAGAATTGAAAATGTGGTGAAAAGTAAATTTGGTCTAATTTTGATTTATTGCTGTTTTATTTAATTCAAAACAAATATCAAGTTTGTGAAATCCATAGTATCATTGTTTTAGGTCATTAAATGGGTAGGCAAATGCTAATTTGGGTAGGAAAATTTTACGATCGGTGTTTTGTTGAATGTTTAAATGTGCATATAAATAGTTCTTTCTACTTTATCGCACAAGATTTGAAGATGTATTTATTCGTCGGAGAATGCCCCGAGGTTATATTATACTTATTCATCGAGGAATGCCTCGAAGTATTTTATACTTGGAGGACGTCTGTGACGAAGGCCCGAGATGTCGGGTAAAGCATTGGAGCGTAATTTAGGATTAGTGTAAGTTAGCTTTGGTTTACCGTAACACCCCGAATCTCATACCCAGAATGCTACACACTGTTCATGACCCCGAAGGACCACAAGCTAACCTATGACTGATATTTGTACCTGTATACTGGATGATACACAATAGTACGCTAAAACATGCCATAAGGTTCAAAACTGAAACGTAACTGATAAAACATAACGTCTAAATGGGGTATGGAATACCCAAAACAACTGAAATAAACCGTCTAAACATAATAGTCTGAAAAGCCTCTAACTGTCTGAATAAGAAGTTGATGGGACATGTCCCCAACTAACTCCAACTAATAAATTAATTAATGAGATAATAAAGGATGATCATATGCTCGAAGGATGAGGACTCACTGCTATCTCTGACTACTGAGACTGGAATGCTACTGATTCTTTGGAGCTCGTGCTTCTGAACTTATGGTATAAAACACCATAGCGCAAATGCAGCAGTACTTTGAATGTACTGGTATGCATGGAAGGTAGGCTGAATGCAAAAGGTTCACATGCATGAACTATACTAACTAACTGGACAACTTGAACGTAAGAATACATGCATGAATACATAATAACTATAACTGAGTTCGTGATAACATAATTACAGAATCTGAGTACTGATAACATGAGATACTCATAACTATATAACTGAAATAACTGATACTGAGCGACTATATCTGACAGTCTAGTTTTTGATATAACTAGCAGAGTTTCGTATTATTCTGAGTTGACTGTATTTAACAGTCTTGAATTCTGTAGAACTATCTGAGTTCTATTACTGAGACTGAATGACTGTATCTAACAGTCCTGATTCTATAACTTTAACTATGGAAAGTATTTATCTAACCGACATGCCCCTAATACGCCATTATAATTGTGTTAGGGTCCAATCTGTAACCCCAATTGGAAGGGTGTCAATACCACGCCAGTAGTAAGGACAATCTGTGAGTACCCCTCATATAATAGGTAACTCTAGTAAGAACGGTGGGAACCCTCATATAATAGGTTAAGCCACCTCATCTACCCTCATATAGCAGGCTATGATGTCTCAACCTACGGTGGCTACGTAGTTCTGGAATGCAAGGATTGCTTCTAAGAATCACACCGTCATATAACTGGTGAGTTCCCATCCTTGGGTTCACTCGGTGATAATTCCTACTTCCATCTAAATAGACACTGAACATGGATTACTGAACTAAATTAACTGAGTTCCGTTGACTAACGAAATAGTACTGAGATTACTGTATTACTAAGATTTCCCAAGTCACATGAGTGACTGAGTTCTATAGATCATGGATTGACTGAGAATATCGTGAAAACATGACACCAACTCTAGGCACACAACTATATTTTTTGGGTACAAGTACCCCCAGGACTCCATGGAAAGAAACTGAATAAGTATGACTCTCTTGTATATATGACTAACATCAAAAATTCATAATTCATTGAGTAAGACATTTCGTCAAACATTTGACATGCATAAACTTGTACATGAATAAGGATTTCATATTATCATACTAGTATGGTAGTTTTCTTTCACATAAGCATTTAATCAAACACATGGGGAGCATTCTTTGGTTATAAAATCATCAACACATCTAATAATCATGGATACATCAATCAACTTATAATTTGAAGGGGGTTTATCATGGTTATTATGCAAATCATCACATACTAGGGTTAATCATTGGAACAGGTAATTTAAAACATGAATCAAAACCACACACATCATGAACATGAATTTCAATTCAATTTAAATCATGAACATTCACACATACCCAAATCTTGGATATTAAAAGAGATTCTTGAGCTTCATGGGTGAAAGGGACTCATGAATCAACATATGACATACCTTGATTGTGAGTTTCTTGAAGTTCTTGAACTTGAAGAACTTAAATTTATTGGTTTCTTGAAGAAGGATTTGGATCTTGTTCTTGGAGATTATCTTTGAGAGAAAACCCTAATTTGATGTTGTGAGTGAATAATGAACTTATGAGCCTTGGTCTGATATAATTTGGGGTTAAAACGGGTGGAAAAAGATCCAAATACCCTTTAAAAATGACTTAAAATTCACTGAACGGGACGTGCGATGGCTCGTACTATGGTCCATCGTTTTGACCGTCGAACATGGACCAAAAGAAGACTCACTACCTTATAGCGACAGCTTGGGCGACGGTCCATCACAAGTTCGACAGTCCGTCAACCTGTCCATCACACCTTATCCAGAAGGTTGACTCACTGCCTTGGCTGCGACGGTCTAGGAGACGATCCATCAACCTGGCTGTCGTACCTTGGCGATTCTGACAGATCTGAGTAAAACATCCATAACTTCTTACTCCGATACTAGATTTGGATGAAATTAGTATAGTTGGAAAGATAATTCAATTTTTCACATGATAAAAGTCAAAATCTTAAAAATTCCATGTGTGCAAAAATAAATACATATTTTAAAGTAAGTTTCAAACATTTTTGGGATGATTTCAAGCTAGGTAGAAGTACGGGGTATTACATTTACATTTCTGCATTTTTTATATTGGGACTGTATAATTGGACTGGACATTATATTTTTTGGATTCATTTTGGTTGTTGTTTGTTTGATTGTTTTGTGTGATTTATACATTCATAGTGTCAAATTAGCCGATATACTCCACCAAGCAACCGTGATCAAACCGCGAGACCGAGGGATGCCTAACACCTTCCCCTCGGTTAATAGAATTCCTTAGCCTGAATCTCTATCCGCAGATCAATTTTAGAGTCAAACTGTTTTGAAATTTTTTTTATGTGTCAAGTGGAGACTCTGAGTTAATTATAAAAATGAATCGTTTTTGAAACAAAATTTTTATTTTTGTCACTTTAATAATGAAAATCCTTTTCGAACTTAAAATCAAATCTTATTGGTTAAAAAGGGGTGTGACAGATCTGGCGACTCTGCTGGGGATTTTTCAAGAATTCGATCTTATTTTTGGGAGTTTTATCAGCTTAGTTTGACACTATAGGTGCATAAATATTTTGTTTGTATTGTTTTGTGTTATTGTTTATCATTGTTGAGTGCCTAAGTTCTCTTTGTTTTCAGTTTTTATCTTATGTGTTACCGTTTTACGTCTGGCATCATATGCATAATCCGAGTCATTTTTTCTACAACAAGTCCATAGTACACGTATGCACATGACCTCTAGTTGAGTCACCCTTATTTTAGGAGGGGGAGCCGTCGGTTTCATGGAGTAGGTGGAAAGTAAAGTAGCCACTATCGATCATATGCTCCCCCGAACAGCCTTGCTAGTGAACCCCAGCGTAGGACAACCTTTAGGTCATGCTTATGTGCATCATATTGAGACCTAGCAGGGCCCACTTGGTCCTTTATAGGAGACTCGCTTCTAAAGCATTCCTCTGTGCTAATGTTCATCTCTAAGGGTAACGTGATTATTTGGGGAAAACATGTGTTAGAAGTAAAATGTGTAGGCAATGAAAATTTGAAAAAAAGAAAAAAAGAAAAAAAATAGAGAAAAGAAAAAAAAAGAAAAAAGAGAGAGTTTCGTAGTTTTTACAGTTCTCTATGGCTTCTGATTTTTTTTCACAATCCAAAAATTCAAAAAGATTTCTTACCTTTCGCGCTCATCTTCTCAAAAACATCAAAAAGATTTTCATTTTGTTACTTTACCATGCATTCATAATTCCAAAATTTCCAAAAAAGATTTTTTTTAATTTGAGCTTTTTATAAAAGAAAAATTCAAAAAGATGGTAGAAGTTTTGTACATTTCATATAGAAAAATATAAAAAAAAAGATTTTTCCTCCATAGTTGTTGGTATCATTTTTATGTGAAGTGTCAAACTGAAAACTCAAAAAGATTTTATTTACATTGTTCATCGTCTGTCTTTGGTCGTGTCTCTTAAGTCAGATTTTAGTTTGTTATTTAATCCTAAATTGTCCAATCTGGACGAACTACACACCCCTGATTCTCCTCTCTCAGGAGTGAGATAAATAGACACCCTATTGTGGGTTCGGGGATCTTATTCAAAAAAAAAAAATATCTTCACTCTTAATTTAGGGTAGATGTTTCATATCCATCTTTAGAAAAAACTACAAAAAGATTTTTCTTTAATAGTATTAAGTTTCATTTTCGTATGAAATTCAAAATTAAAAACCCAAAAAGATTTTTCTTTGGTAATAATAGGTTTCATTTTGTATAGGAATTTGAAAACTAAAAAAAAAATTCTTCACTCTTGATTAGAGTAGGTGTCATATACTACTTTAAAAGAAAACTGCAAAAACATTTTTCTTTAATAGTTCCAATTTTAATTTTCATATGAAATTTAAAATTGAAAACCCAAAAAGATTTTCTTTGGTAATCATAGGTTTCATTTTGTATAGGAATATAAAAAAAATCCAAAAGAGAGTTTCCTCACTCTCCATTTAGAGTGGGTGTTTCATATACATCTTTAAATGAAAATTACAAAAAGATTTTCCTTTAATAGGTGCAAATTTCATTTTCGTATGAAATTTAAAATTGAAAACCCCAAAAGATTCTTCTTTGGTAATCATAGGTTTTATTTTGTATAGGGATGTTAAAGCTGAAAAAATCAAAAAGATTTTCGTCAATTCTTTTGACAATTTGTTATTTTCTTTCCTTCTTAAAATTCAAGAAAAAGAAAAAGAAAAAGAAAAAGAAAAAGAAAAAGAAAAAGAAAGAGAAAGAGAGTTTTATGAGCCCTTTTGTGGCCAAACTTTACGAACTACGCATACCTGATTCTCCTCTCCCGAGAGTGAGATACGTAGGCACCCTTCTTGGGTTCGGTGATCTTTTTTTTAAAAAAAGAAAAAAATAAAAATATTTTCAGAAAGTGTTGAACTCTAACACGTTTTTTATCTCTTGTTTAGTTAGTTTAAGGTGGTTGGTTTGTGGCATTTTGGCTGGTCCTCCACATCACACCAAATCTGAAGAAGGTTTAGCTGTGTCCAATAAGGATATAGAGAGTGACCTCATGGATCAAACAAAGAGTCAATAAATTAAGAGTTTAAAGGAAGAGAATTTCAGACTAAGACAATAAATGATGAAAATATATCTAGTTTGGGTGTAACAACCCAAAAACAGGTCCCAAAATGTCACACGGTGCTTAGGACCACAAGTGATCCCAAGCTAACTCTTATACTGGCATAACTCATGAGCAACCGAATAAGATACATAAATTTGAACAAAATAAGAGGAAGATAATTCTTTGTTGAATCTGATCAATAAAAAACTGAATTCACACTATTACAACTTTGCTTTTACAAAGAAACTGAAACTGAATACATTAACTTTACTGACTGTCCATGAAGCCTCTAATAATACTGACTATAAATAGTTAGGAAGATACTCCAACTATCGCTAATCAATACATATGAACAAGAAAGTAAAGAATATAAATAGGTGTAACTGAAGTCCCCAAAGTAGGAGGACTCATCATCTCATAAGCTAGAATCTGCAACTGTCCGAATCTGAATATGCATACTGAAACTTGTACCTATATTATAAGATAATGTAGCACATAGACGTATATGTGGATTAGTACTTTGGGAATGTACTGAGCATATGGGGGTGAATACATAAGTAAAACATATCTCATAATCATTATTTATAAAACAATGCATGCTAAATGTAAATGACTCACATAGCTTGAGAAATCTGAAATCTAAAACTCATAAATCATGAATAATGAAGCATGTAGCATAAATATCATAAGTCATTACACTTAGTTCTAAAATCTGTAGTTTTATTCCCCACTCAGAACATATAGACTAAGTGGTAAAGTTCTCACCTCTGTATCTGAAAGCTAAGACTGTAAGTTTGAAACTAAAATCTCAAGTAAAACAATATTTGAATAATCTTGTGAGCCTTTACACTTAGTATCGAAAAATCTTTACTGACAAGGAAATCTTTCAAAGCTTTAGGAAAAATAACTCATCTCAAAGGAACATACTTTAGGAGCTGCTCTGAAAATCTTACTATTAGGGAAAAATACTCAAAAGCTGTTTATTTACTTTTTACTAGCAGGGAGGTTGTCTTAACCGATATAAACCATGCGAGCTACATGGAGACCAACGTTTTGTCCTCCTCAAGAAGAAACCTCACGTTGGGGAGAGGCATCATACTCTTGCCAGGGAGTATAACCTCAACTCAGTGATCACTATCTCGGCCTTAGGCCCATTAATCTCAATCCTACGGTGGCACATAGTTCTGGCATATGAAACCGTAGTAACTTACCCAACTCGGTGCTAAATACTACTCTCTTTAATTAGCTACGCTCATCTCATTGGAAATCCACTTTTAAAAAAATAATCTCATGGTTTATAATGAAAACCAAACTCATATATATTTGTAATCTGAAATAAACTTTGAAAAGTGGATTTCAAAACTCAACTAGGATCCGAAGATCAAATACTTTTATTCAACTCAAAATATACTAATTTCAGGGTATTCAAAGCACAAGTTCTTGAAATATAAATACTCAATATAGGGCCTAATAACCCATTCTTAAACTCATGTAAATTCATAGTAATCATGCTTGTTAATGAACTCAATAATAATTTAACTCAAAATCAGAAAATTTCTGCCATAGGCAAGAAAATATGAGAATAGACATGAAACTCATCTTCAAAATCTCTCAAAACTCATAATCTTATAAATAGTGATAATGGGTATGAAATTCCAATTTAGAACTCATGTATAAACATTCAAAATCATAGCTAAACATAAGGCTCAATATGCTTCTTGAACATACATCAAGAATATCAAATAATAAGATCAAGAATCTCAATATCATGCTTAAACTCAATTTGGAAATATGGAAAATTACATTACGCGCATAAATAAATGAAAATAGTCATGCAATTCAATATTCATTCACTTGTAAACTCATAATCATCAAATACTTATAATTGGGTATGAACCCTACTTTCAAATAATAAGATACTTGCTGAAAAATATTATTTTGGGCACAAGGACGAAAGAATTGTCCTTGCTCATAATCCCACATACCTTAATTGTTGATCTTAGATGAGAAAGCTTGAATCTTTGATACCTATGATGAATTGAATGCTAAAGCTTGAACTTTGAACCCTTTGGAGATGATCTTGAAAACATTCTTGAAGTTCTTAGATTAAGAACATTAAATTCTTGATCTTTTTGTTGAAGAGAAGAAGATGGAATTGAAGTTTCTTGAGGGAAATGATTAGGGTTGTTCTTAACAAGAAAAAAATTAGACAATGGGGGCAAATAATGCCCCAATTGAAACATTATATCGTGTTTTTACGACCTGGGTTGAGGTGGGAAAAGACCCTATTGACCCTTATTAATTTAAAGTAAAACTTCGTAACCCGCATCCCAATTTTTCCCTTTAGTGCGACGTGCTACCATTGCGGCAGCCCACTGCCTCACACTAAAATGGCTATAACTTTTCGCTCGGGTACCAAATTTTTACAAAATTGGTATCGTCAGAAAGCTAATTCAATTATATAAAATTTGGTGGGTCTTGGGATGGAAAATTCCATGTATATGAAATGTTATACACGTTTAAAGTAGACCCTTGTAGGATTGAATGCCAAATTTCGGTCGAATCTAATGTTCTTAGCTCCACTTGGATCTAAGTGACTTCTCCTAATAAGGACTTCACAGACTTACGATTAAAGTTATGCCACAAGAATTTTAATTATGTATCAAGAGTACGACAATTATACCTTCACCGCGATGCGTTAAAATCACATTAAGTTACTGGAAAAGGACGAGTGTGAATTTGCACTCTGGCGCGACGTGGTGCTATCGCGTTGCGCCATTGGAAATTGACAATTAGGAATTTGGACCTCTCTGTGATGCGCCAATATCATGGATGTCCACTGGAATGTGAAGATTGCCATTTTGGCATCCACCGCAACGCGGTGAGTGCCTAGGTGGGATATTACATTACTAAAAATGCTCTAACTTCTTAACCGAGTGTCGAATTTGAGTGAATTTGATATCGATGGAAAGCTTATTCAATTTCCCACACAATAGAAGGTCTAAATATGGAAAATTACATATGAAATAAAGGTTAGTATTTTTTGAAGCACACTCTTACCATTCTTGGAATGAATTTTAAGCTAGAAAAAATACGGGGTGTTACAATATTCCCCCTTGGGAACATTCGTCCTCAAATGTGGATAATTAAGCTAAAAATACTGAAGAATCTAAAGTTATAAGCTATCATGTACTACTGAAATAAACTGAATAACTAAATCTTAAACATAATGAGTTATTGAACTGATCTACGAATGCATGAATTTTCATGAAAATTCTATATGGCTGATATAGAAACGAGGGCATCAACGTATGAGTAGCCATAACTTTAGACTGGATCTGATTTCATGAGAAAATTAATGAGAGGTTTATGAAATAAAAAACTCGGGGTATTACAACATCTCCCCCTTGGGATCGTTCATCCCCGAATGATACTGATTTGATTGAAATACTAGAAAAAAATTGAGATGACAAACTGGAAGCTTACGAGTTGAATCATGACTGATCATCTAGATTCGTAAACTGATGCATAAACTGAGCTAAATTCGCAAGGTACGCGAAGTGAGCAAATTTCCTCTTAGAATGATACGATTAGATGGGAAGATTGAAAACCATAAAAACTTGTTCGTATGGCCGCTAGATTTAATTTCTGGCTAAACGGGTTAATTCATACTGTGCATTCCACTTCAACGACTACATTCAACCTTCAACTAGGATCTCACTAACGTACAATACATCCTTCCACATTATACAAACATGACATTCAAGACAATCTTCATAACCACGTATGCACTTCTAACACACACATATGAAAGCATCTTTCTCGTATTCTCCAATACCTCTATCAATAACAGCTTCCATTCACTATTCAATTCTTAGGAAGACACACATAAAATATTCCCAACTAACCAACTCATACACAAAAAGCTTCACCTCAATATTCCTTCATTTACAAACCTACATAAAACTAACATACAACAATTTTCCCAACCATAACACATTTACTTTTTCCCATCCACACAAGTATTCATCATCACTACTAGAATCTGGAAGTCTGACTTAGATACTTACCCTATCATCTCCCCTTTAGCTTTAAGCCATCACTCTAAGTTTGTGAACCACTATATAAACTCTAATCTAAACTGCAATCACTTTACACTAGAGTCTGGCATAAAATCAATACACATAAAACTAAACTTACCCTAAAGGACTGTATCTTAATGTGTAACTCCCAATGCTAGTACCACTTTCTGAGATTCCACTCTTAGATTTCTATAGCCTCAAAAGTTATCATATTACAACTTAAACACTCACTAACTTAGAATCTTCATGGTATCACCAGATCTTTATTTCACACCACCTAGAGCTTCAACTTTTACTTTTGTTCTCTCAATCTTCAAGTATTCAAACTTAGATTCTAACATTTAACATGGACAACATCAATCTTTAATAAACCAAACTACCCGTGTCGTAGCTTACTAATCTCATCTATCTAAACTTGTATTTCTAAACCATGAGAATCAGGATCACACCCAAAAGGCTCAACATCATCTACCCATAACTTCTTAGCTTAGCTTTTAAGAACATCATATATATATATATATATATATATATATATATATATATATATATAACTAGTCTCCTTCCACATAGAAACTCAACGGTACTACTAATTACACACAACACGTAATAATCCTCGAAAATAATGCAGCCCCATATTACCTTAGGCATACTTCTACATCATACATACAACATCATACTTAATTATGAATCAAGTAAACTTCTTGCATACACTGTTCGAGCCTATTAGATCACTCCCATATAACTAGCATCATTAACCAAGAAATCATCATATCCACCTTCATGATCACCAACCGTTCAAACTTAATGTTTAGTGCTCAACATGATTTATAACCCAATCTCACACATAATTCTCACTTGGAAACTATAAAATAAAATATTAAGAAACACTAGCCTACTAGAACTTTATAATAACAATAATCGATCATAATCATATGGCCTACCTTATTCACAATCCATTAACACATCCTCCTTCTACACATCATTACTATTTACCCATTTTATACATCTAAATTACCATCATAGCTCAATAAATTTTAGCTAAACTCTTTTTTGTAACCTCAAGAAAACAACACTCAAATACCAAGTACTTTCATCAATAACCTATAATTTTCTAACATAAAAAATATCATCAATGACTTTTCATACTTCAAGAAAGCAACAATTCTCCTTAACTAATAACTCCTTCCCTACCTTTCACTAAACTAACAAACAAGGACATATCATTTCATTACTAGCCCAATCATATGCAAAAAAAAAAAAATTCAGCTATACATATATATTCAATAAATCGCCCTTACCATCCTTCTTGTCACTACACCTCTAAACCCCCAGTTCCAACCAACAAAAGAACAATAAGATGAACAACAAGTTGCTAGTGAATAAAATAGGCCTCACACGGCTTCACTAGACTTTGATTTTTGTGTTATGAACAAGAAAATGAGATGAATAACAAAGAGCCTATGCTAGTGAATCGAAAGATCCCCACATGGCTTCACTAGACTTTTAGTTTCACCAACACAATGATAACAAGATTACAAGAGATAATAACTTGAAACACAATATTCAGTGGTTTAAGGATACACATCTTACTCTGTCTTAACTGAACGACTCATAATAATGAGAACACAACTTTAAACTTGAGGGGATTATAACACACTAGAAGGCTCCTCTCAAGCCATTTTATGAGACTTCTGAAACTTCTTACTAGCAAGTCTGAGAGCATTATCAGGGGAGGAAATTGGAACTTACTGATCATGCTATCTCAATATTAATACATAGATAGGGAAGTATAGGTTTACATCATGGATTTTGAGGAGGAATCTGAAAGCACATCTGACTTGGGCTTAGTGCACAATTTTTATGATCATGAATAAAGCCCTTTATTTTTTTAAACTCAAAAGCACTAATGGGATACTTTCTAGCCTTCTTATAATCCCATAACTATCTATGGAGAATTGAGATTGACTATTTCTGATACCTTAAAAATAAGGCAAAGATAGGCTGAATAGAGCAAGATAAGAATCTGTATAAGTTTCTTGGAGAGCCTTTCTATGGCACAATCTGAGACTTGAAAGAATAGAAACATTTCCTAAATGCCTTGCAGCCTCTTGAAGAAAAGTACAGATGTCTCTGTACCATTTCGCAAGACTCTACTAGACATAGATTCACTGACACCCTAGTACACTTGAACTATGTGCTCTGATACCAAGTTTGTAACGCCCTAAAAACAGGTCCCAGGACGTCACATAGTGCTTAGGACCACAAGTGATCCCAAGCTAACCCTTATACTAGCATAACTTATGAGCAGCTGAATAAAATATATAAATCTAAACAAAATAAGTAAAAGATAACTCTTTCCTAAATTCGATCAATAAAAACTGAATTCAGACGATTACAACTCTACTTTTACAAAGAAACTGAAACTGAATACATTAACTTTACTAACTGTCTATGAAGCCTCTACTAATACTAATAATAAATAGTTAGGATGCTACTCCAACTATCGCTAATCAATACATATGAATAAGAAAGTAAAGAATTTAAATAGGTGTGACTGAAGTCCCCAAAGCAGGAGGACTCATCATCTCACAGGCTAAAATTTGCAAATGTCCGAATCTAAATGTGCATACTGAAACTTGTACCTACATTATGAGACAATGTAGTACATAGACGTATATGTGGATCAGTACTTTGGGAATGTACTGAGCATATGGGGGTGAATTCATAAGAAAAAACATATCTCATAATCATCATTTATAAAACAATGCATGCTAAATGTAAATGACTTACATAGCTTGAGAAATCTGAAATCTAAAACTCATAAATCATGAATAATGAAGCATGTAGTATAAATCTCGTGAGTCATTACACTTAGTTCTAAAATCTGTAGTTTTATTTCCTTCTCAAAACATATATACTAAGTGGTAAAGTTCTTACCTCTGTATCTGAAAGCTAAGACTATAACTTTGAAACTAAAATCTCAAGTAAAACAATATTTGAATAAGCTTGTGAGCCTTTACACTTAGTATATAAAAATCTTTACTGACAAGAAAATCTTTCAAAGCTTTAGGGAAAGTAACTCATCTCAAAGGAACATATTTTAGGAACTACTCTGAAAATCTTACTATTAGGGAAAAATACTCAAAAGCTGTTTATTTACTTTTTACTAGCAGGGAGGTTCTCTTAACCGACATAAACCATGTGATCTATATGGAGTCCAACATTTTGTCCTCCTAAGAAAGAAACCTCATGTTGGGGAGAGGCATCGTACTATTGCTAGGGAGTATAACCTCAACTCAGTGATCGTTATCTCAGCCTTAGGCCCATTAATCTCAATCCTATGATGGCACGTAGTTCTGGGGTATAAAATCATAGTAACTTATCAAACTCGGTGCTAAATACTACTCCCTTTAAATAACTACCCTCATCTCATTGGAAATCCACTTTTTAAAAAATAATATCATGGTTAATAATGAAAACCAAACACATATATATTTGTAATCTGAAATAAACTCTGAAAAACGGATTTCAAAACTCAACTGGGATCTGAAGATCAAATACTTTTATTCAACTCAAAATATACTAATCCCAGGGTGTTCAAAGCACAAGTTCTTGAAATATAAATACTCAAATTTGGGCCTAATAACCCATTCTTCAACTCATGTAAATTCATAGTAATCATGCTTGTTAATGAACTCAATAATAATTTAACTCAAAATCAGAAAATTTCTGCCATAGGCATGAAATTATGAGAATAGACATGAAACTCATCTTCAAAATCTCTCAAAACTCATAATCTTGTAAATAGTGATAATGGGTATGAAATTCCAATTTAGAACTCATGTATAAACATTCAAAATTATAGCAAAACATAAGGCATAATATACTTCTTGAACATTCTTCAAGAATATCAAAAATAATAAGATCAAGAATCTCAATATCCTGCTTAAATTCAATTTGGAAATATTCCATTGCGCACATAAATAAATGAAAATAGTCATGCAATTCAATATTCATTCACTTGTAAACTCATAATCATCAAATACTTATAATTGGGTATGAACCCTACTTTCAAATAATAAGATACTTGCTGAAAAATATTATTTTGGGCACAAGGACGAAAGGATTGTCTTTGCTCATAACCCCACATACCTTAATTGATGATCTTAGATGAGAAAGCTTGAATCTTTGATTCCTATGATGAATTGAATGTTAAAGCTTGAACTTTGAACCCTTTGGAGATGATCTTGAAAACATTTTTGAAGTTCTTAGATTAAGAACATTAAATTCTTGTTCTTTTTGTTGAAGAGAAGAAGATGGAATTGATGTTTCTTAAAGGAATTGATTAGGGTTGTTCTTGAGGGAAAAAATTGAAGAATGGGGCCAAATAATGCCCCAATTGAAGCCTTAGATCGTGCTTTTACGACCTGGGTTGAAATGGGAAAAGATCCCATTGCTCCTTATTAATTTAAAGCAGAAATTCGTAACCCACATCCTGATTTTACCCTATAGCGCGACGCGTTACCATCGCGGCAGCCCACTGCCTCACACTAAAATGGCTATAACTTTTCACTCGGGTACCGGATTTTTGTGAAATTGGTTTTGTCGGAAAGCTAATTCAATTATATACAATTTGGTGGGTTTGGATGGAAAATTCCAAGTATATAAGATGTTATACATGTTTAAAGTAGACCCTTGTAGGATTGAATGCCAAATTTTGATCGAATCTAATATTCTTAGCTCCACTTGGCTCTAAGTGACTTCTATGAACATTATTCACCTAATAAGGACTTTACATTCTTAGGATTAAAGTCATGCAACAAGAATTCAAATTATGGATCAAGAGTATGACAATTACACTTTCACCGTGATGCGTTGAAATAGCGTTAAGCTACTGAAAAAAACATGTGTGAATTTGCACTTTGGAGCGACGCGGTGCTATCTCGTTGTGCCACTAGAAATTGATAATTGAGAATTTAGACCTCTCTACGATTCTCCAGTATTGTGGAGGTACACTGGAATGTGACGATTTCCATTTTTGCATCCACCGTGACGCGGTGAGTGCCCAGGTGGGATACTACATTACTAAAAATGCTCTAACTTCTTCACCGAGTGTCAGATTTCGGCGAATTTGATATCGATGGAAAACTTATTCAATTTTCCACACAATGAAAGGTCTAAATCTGAAAAATCCGTATGAAATAAAGGTTATTCCTTTTTGAAGCATACTCTTAACAATCTAGGAATGAATTTTAAGCTAGGAAAAACACAGGGGTGTTTCATTGGGCTAGTGGGCTACCTCCTCCTCCATTCCCCACTATTGACCCTACAAATACCTTGAGTCTTCCACCCAAATTGTAAAGTCAGTTTCCTATTATTGTTGTTGCACCACAACATGCCGCAAAATCCATAATACGTCAAATGCATCCCAATACTTCCATCACTAATTCTTTAGCTCCTCCTTATAATCTTACCACATTCATAGCACCACATACCGCATGTGCCTTTGTTGCTCAATCTTCTCTGACGCTTCCACTTTGGCCATTAATTCAACGATTGTGCTTCCCTAATCCACTAGTGAATCCATGTTCAATACTCTTGATGATCATTGTTATACTCTTCAGCCTACAGTTAAGTTAAGTGAACCACTAAAATTTCTTATCAAGAAGCCTAGCATACCAGAAAAGCCAGAGAAAATGGCGGGGAAAGTGAATAGTGTAGAAAATTATATGAAAAGTTCCTTGGGACTTGTAGGATATAAAGATGTTTTATATAAAACCTGGGGCATGTTTTTAAGTGTTAACCTTCCTCCAAACTTTGAGACATCAAAATTTGGGGATCCTGATAGACAGAAGGATTCTGTGAAATATTTGGAATGATAATGCAATCAATCAAGGGGAACTGAAGGAAAGAAGAAGGAAAACACACCTATTGTCATGCCAGAGCCAAAGCAAAGTTTGAGAGGTCCAACTCACCAATACTGTCAGCCTCAATCTTAAGCTTACACATCAAATCCACTTACTCATCTGCAATAAGGTTCCTCTTTTCAAAATCCAAGAAACTCCATTCCACTTCCTCAATGTCCTTTGAACAATGCACAATTGTATACTCATTCACAATGGCATGCACCTGTCCCTCAACATCATCCTTGACCCCCACAAATTTACCAAGGAACCTCTAAATCCAAGTTTCATTCGAGGCCAGAGTTCGTGTAATACCCTAATCTTTTTTGAAGTCTAATTGAGTCTCCAGAAGATTTAGGAATGACTTCCTAAGTGAATGATGTTTAAATAAGATAGAATTTCCCCAATTTTGACTTTTTATCATGTGAGAAATTGAATTAGATTTCCAACGATATCAATTTTGTTCAAATCTGGTATTAGAGTAAAATGTTATGGACATTTTATAGAGAACTGTTAGAACCGCCCAGAAGCAATGGTCAGGCCAACGGACCATCGAGCTAGTGATGAACCATCACCCAAGCTGTTGCGACTAAGGTAGTGAACCCGTCTTTTGGCTAAGTATGACGGTTAGGACCTATGGACCGTCGAGCTAGCAATGGACCGTCACAGACGAGGTAGAAAGTTTAGGTTCTGGCCAAGAATGATGGGATGGACCAACGAACCATTGAGCCAGCGACTAACCATCAGCCAAACTGTTCCACTTTCGCTCAGCGATTTTAAGTCATTTTTAAAAGGGTATTTGGATATTTTTCCACCCGTTTAACCCTTAATTATACCATACCAGAGCTCATAATTTCATTATTCATACTCAACACCAAATTAGGGTTTCTCAAAGATCAATCCCTAAGAACAAGAAACCCTAGGTGTTTAATTTCAAGTCAATAATTCAAGCTTTTCTCCACCAATCTTCGATAAATCATCCACCCATGTATGTTTAGTATTGATTCATGGGTTCCTTTCACCCATGAAGCTTAAGAATTCTATTTTAAAATCATAAATTCTGAAAACCATGTTGTGGACTGATTATAATCATGTTTATGTTGTTGTGCGACTTCCAAGTTGGAAGCTTTAATATGTTTTCATAAAATTCGTTAATATATGGATTGAAATCGATGAAATTGAGTTGAATAAAGTAGCTTGATATATTAAGTTGATGTTCATGCTTAAGCCCTAAGTTATGCATACTAGATGTTTGATAAAATCCTAAGAGAGTAAGATTTATTCTTATTGACTCAATAGGGCCTAAATGATGAATCCATGTTTTATCCTTATGTTTCAAAATGACTCTCATGCTATTGTGATGCGTTGAAATTATTTGATTGAATGCCCATGAGACTAGAATTGTGTAACCATTATATATTTGAATGTATTCTATTCATCTACAAGAGTATGAGAACCAAATGCTTCATGAAACTCCTAAGTAATTGTATTATGAATTATTAATTATGGTCATGTGTTCAAAAAGTATCATGTCTTGTCAGTTTCATGCTATCGAGTTCTAAGGGTACTTGTACCCGACAATTTAGTTGTGTGCCTAGAGCTAGTATCAGTTTTATGATAATCTCATTCAAGCTATGAACCGTAGAATTCAGTCAGTTACAGGACTCAGAAAAACTCAACAAATTCAGTATCAGTCCAAAAATCTCAGTAATCTCAGTCAGTTATCGGATCTTAGTAATATTTTGTTAGTCGATGAAATTCAGTGAACTCATTCCAGTTTAGTCCAGTATATTCAGTTCAGTATATATTCAGATGGGAGTAGTATTCAACACCGAGTGGGCCTAAGGATGGGAACTCACCTGCGAGTAGAGGGTGTGATTCTTAGATATAATCCTTGCACTCCAGAACTACGTAGCCAGCGTCGGTTAAGACATCAAACCTGTTAGATGAGGGTAGATAGGGTGGCTTAACCTATTAGAGGAGGGTCCCACCATTCTTATTAGAGTACCTGTTAGATGAGGGTCACTCACATCTTGTCCTTACCAGTGGCGCGATATTGATACCCTTCTAATTGAGGTTATAAATTGGATCCCAACTCAGTTATAATAGCTTATTAGGGGTATGTTGATTTAAGGAATACTTCCCACAGTTACAGTCTCAATCTCAGTCTCAGTAATAGAACTCAGATAGTTCACAGAATCTAGACTATTAGATACAGTCATCCAGTATAATACAGAACTCAGCTAGTTCCATCAGAACCTAGATTGTCAGATATAGTCACTCATTATCAGTTACATCAGTTATCATTAACTCATGATATCAGTATTCAGACTCAGTAGTCAGTATTATCATGAATTCAGTTACAGTTACTTATTCATGCATGTATTCTCATGTTCATGTTATACACTGAGTTAGTATTATTCATGCATATGAACCCTTTGTATTCATCCAACCTCACTAGCATACCATTACATTTAATTATACTGACACATTTGTGCTATAGTGCTTTATACCATAGGTTCAGAAGTACGAGCTCCTGAGCATCAGTAGCATTCTAGTTTCAACAGTCAGAGTCAGCAATGAGTCCTCATTATTTGAGGATATTATGATTTGATTACTTCACTTCTATAGTATTTAGTTTATTTCAGTAGTTGGAGTTAGTTGGGGACATGTCCCATCAATTTCTTATTTAGAAAGTACAGTGTTAGAGGCTTTCAGACTATAGTATGTTTAGATAGTTATTTCAGTTGTTTTGGTATTGATATACCATATTTGTAGATGTTGTATTTTATAAGATACTTGAACCTTATGTCCTTTCAGACTTTTATTCCATATTTATACAGTATATTATACAGTGTTCATGTATAGATATCAGTCATGGGTTAGCTTGTAGTCCTTCAGGGTCACGAGCACCATGTAGCATTTTCGATACCAGATTTGGGGTGTTATATTTTGCAATGAGAAGGAAGGAAAAGGATAATTTCGCTCGTATTGGGGAATCCTATGTCAGTTTGTTCCAGAGATTAAGATAGAGGGGCATGATTACTCCTCTCCTTGGGTATACACCTACCTTAATATACAGTGTGCATATTATTTTGATGATTCAAGGAAAAATTATTATAGTGCAAAATATTGACACCTCGAGCATCACACAGAATCCTTCATCAACACATGGTGATGCACAATACGTTGGAAGCAATGAGTTGAGCATGAGGATCCAGAACTTATTTGTTGAGGAAAATTTGTCTGATGGTGATGAAAGCTCTTGTCATGATGTGCAACTCAATGGCTAAGGTGTCAAGTTCAACAATTGGGAATTCACTCCTCTCCTTACCAGGAAGAATTGTTGGTAGTTTGTTTTGTTTTCCTTTCTATTTTTTGAATTATACTAAATAGAATGTCCCTTTTTTCCTTTTTGTTTTAAATATGTGTTGTTTGTTTATTTTCTTTACATAGTACATTTTATGTTGGCTCTAGTAATATGACATGCTTGAAAAATTTTCAGCCAGATCTTAAAATCCAATTTGATCATGAACTCTAAATTAGGGGGCTAGAATTAGAAAAAGGGCTTTCGAGAAATTGATAGAGTGTTGAAACATTTAGTGACCATATTGAAGCCTTCTTTCAAAATTAAGGAAAATATTTTGAGAATTACAAGAATAACTTGGTCATCAATTGAAAGACATGTCTCAATTATGTCAAATAGTGGATGTCTAATCCTACATAAAAAAGAACAGAAAAATTAGCTTCACGAAAGTATGAGTAATTAGATATGAGGGATGTACAACAAAGGGGGAGTTATATATTTGACAAGTGTGGAAGAAGAAGTGGTACACATGCTTAGTTGAAGTTAGTGTTGTTAAATTGTCACAAATGATTTTCATTTTTCACTTCATATTGCGTGATATGTACTTGCATTTTCAAGGATTGATATGGTGAATGCATTTCATTTTGCTATCCAAACATTGTGTCATCCTTTATTTACCCCATTTGATCCTTAGTGTTGTTTTCTTTCATACCCCTTTTTCGAAATCAAGATAGAGTTAGCAAATCTCAAAAGAAAGGTGTTGAGCGAAAGATAGAGTTAAAAAAGTTTCAAAAAAAAAAAAAGAAAAAAGAAAAAGTATGTCAAAAAGAAAAAAGAGAGGGGAATGTAAAGAAAAATAGAGTTAGAAAAAGTCCTAAAGAGAAAAAGGGTCAACAACAAAAAAATTAGAATCAAGCAAAAGAACAAGCTGCTGGAACTACGTGTGACCTGATTCTCCTCTTTTTAGGCTCGGTCCAACCAGATAAACAATGTAGAATTGCCTAGTCAAAAGAAAATGGGCATGAGTTAATCCTTATTGTTTGAGATAATTGCAAAAGTTGTAAGTCCCACCCCACTTCAATTGTCGTTTGGGCCGCATACCATTCTTTCTTTTTAACCCTATCCAAAAGCCAAGTTACAACCAAAGAAAGACCTTTCGATTGACCTTTGTAAATGTTAAAGATAAGCATGCAATGGATATAATGATGTATTTTTGGGAACTACTCGTCCTCCACAGCATAAAAAATCAGGAGAGAAATAAAAATATGAGTCTTATTGGTGAAAACCCTCACGGGCACCGTAAGGCGATGGTAATTTGAGAGAAATAAAAATGAGAGAGTCTTATCGGTGAAAACCCTTATAGGCACTGTAAGACGACCATGAGTTGAGATGAAAATAAGAGTCTCATTGGTAAAAAAACCCTCACGGACACCATAAGACAATGGTGAGCTGAGAAAAGAAAATGAGAGAGACTTGTTGGTGAAAATCCTTCAAGGCTCCAATAGATGAATGAGGTCTTAAATGCAATTGACCTAAGGAAGTAACTCAGTTTCATAACCATTAACTCAACAACAACTGGAAGAAAGTGTGGATGGAAAGATCGGGCACATTAATCCAAAATGTATGGCATAATCATTAGAGTTGACTGTCATTTTTTAGATAAATTTTTCATTTCTTTGTTTCAAATGGAGACGTTCATTGTCTTTGCTTTCTTCTTTATATTTTTTATTTTTGTTTTATTGAGTTAGTTATCCAAATAAGAAAAATCATTGTCATTTTTGTCTTGTCTTTGAGTCAAGTCCATGTAAAAATAATTGAGAAAAGATTTCAAAACTGGATACCAGCTTCTTTAATTGCAGAAAGCAAAACAAAAGGACAACACATGAAAGTGACATGATTGTGGGATGAAATAAGGCATGCAGAATATTTTGTCAACAGACAAGTCTAGAAACTCGAGGAAATATCAAGGTTCAAAGGGTTTATCTGATAAGCACGGCAAAAAAGAGATACGACATTTGTTTCAGAGTCACTCTTAATAATCTGAGTTTGGGGTCAATGATGCGCAAGTCAATGACATATGTTAATGGTTGAAATCAAGGTCAATGGAACAAGTGCAAGAGAAGTCGCCAAAAGCAAAGTCGTAAGCCAACCACCCTATTTTAAACTCACAAGTTTTCTTTGTATGAAACAGGAAGAACAGTGTTGCTGTACAGGTTTGGTAATCGCAATTATGGTAAAACTCACCATCTTGTACCCCCTAAGAGGTACATTCTCTAATTTGGGTCTTTTATGTCTCACGGATAGGAGGTGCACTTCCTAATTTGAATGGTTAATTCTAAAAAGATGCACTTTTAACAAGAACCTTTCACTTTCATTCTTAAGAGAAGGACTTGTTGGTCTCAGTCATTCAATATTACCCTCAAAAGGGGCTTTTATTGATCAGGATCTTGATTTATCTTTGTATTATGCACTATTGCAAGTAGTTATGATTGGGTTTGACGCCTGCAAAAGCTTCTAATGAAAATTGAGGCAAAAATTAAAAGTAATTCATGTTATATGGAACTTCACTTTAGGACCCTCCTAGAAAGTGAGACTTTATTTCTGAAATATGAAATCTTTCTTTATCATAATCATTGTTTGGGATAATTTTGTTCTAGTTTTGATTTTGCTTTCAGGAGCCCGCCTGAAGAACAGGGTGATGAAAATTGAAAGTTAGGATCCCGCCTGAAGAATAAGGGTGATGAAATTGCAACACGGGAGGCCCACCCGAAGAATAGGGGTGATAACATTAAAAGTTGGGAGCTCGCCCAGAGCAAGGAAATTATAAGTCGGGAGGCCCGTCTGAAGAATAGGGGTGATAAAATTGAAAGTTGGGAGCTCGCCCAGAGAACAGAGCGAGGAAATTGCAAGTCGGATGGCCCTCCCGAAGAATAGGGGTGATGAAATTGCACGTCAGGAGCCCACTTGAAGAATAAGGGTGATGAAATTGCAAGTCAGGAGGCCCTCCCAAAGAATAGGGGTGATAAAATTGAAACTTGGGAGCTCGCCCAGAGAATAGAGCAAGGAAATTATAAGTCGGGAGGCCCGCCCGAAGAATAAGGGTGATGAAATTGAAAGTCAGGAGACCTCCTGAAGAACAAGGGTGATGAAATTGCAAGTCGGGAGGTCCACCCAAAGAATAGAGGTAATGAAATTAAAAGTTGGGAGCTCTCTCGGAGAACAGAGTGAGAAAATTGCATGTCGGGAGGCCCGCCCAAAGAATAGGGGTGATGAAATTGAAAGTCAAGAGCCCGCCTGAAAAACAAGGGTGATGAAATTGCAAGTTGGGTGGCCCGCCCGAAGAATAGGGTGATAAAATTAAAAATTGAGAGCACGCTCGGAGAACAGAGCGAGAAAATTGCAAGTTGGGGGGCTCGCCCAAAGAATAGGGGTGATAAAATTGTAAGTCAGGAGCCCGCCTGAAGAACGGGGTGAAGAAATTGAAAGTCAAGCAACAAGGTAAAGAAATTAAAAGTCAAGCAACAAGGTGAAGAAATTAAAATTCAAGCAATAAGGTGAAGAGATTGAAAGTCAAGCAACAAGGTGAAGAGATTAAAAGTCAAGCAAAAAGGTGAAACAACTAAAGGGCAATGAAGTGAGGAAATTACAAGTCGGAAGCCCGCTCGAAGAATAGGGCGGTGAAGTTGAAAATCAAAAGATCAAAAATAGCAAGTCAGAATCCCACCTGGAGAATAGGGCGATGAAATTGGAAGTCAAGCAACAAGGTGAAGAAGTTGTAAGTCAGGAGACCGCCTGAAGAATAGGGTAAAGATTTTCTTATTCAGGATCAAGGTTCAGAAGTACCATCGATAGAACATGGTCAATTTATGTGTTCATCTCCAACATCAAATTTTGTATGGAGAAAGAATCTATTCTCAAGTTCAACCCAAAAGAAAATAAGATCTTTTGTCAATTTTGAAAACATCATAAACTCAAGTCAAGAGTCCAAAAGAAGATGCATAGATAGGATTTTTGTAATTTCATTTATGTTTTAACTTGTAATTTTCATTTTGATGTAATGACAGAGCCACAGATCATAACCTCGATAGGGCCTCACTTGACTTTCTAACTCGGTATAGTCTCTCTCCTTCCAACCCTTTGAGATACCTGTGATGTGATTCCCTCGTAACTTGAGTAGGTAGGATGTCCTGAGTTAACTTGGTTGTCCTTTTTCCTTCTATTTCTTTCCTTGAATAACAGTCGGGTCAAAATTTGGTCTCGTTGTCTACCTTTTTATCTAAAAATACTTTGTGTTTACACTCCAATAGGGGCATGATGTAGACACCTAATTTTTCCCTCCCAAAAATCCAGTTCATCCATTTTTTACCTCACATTATCATACACTCTCACCCATGTGATTATACTCCACAAAACTACAAAAATAACAAAATTTCAATAAATTCCTAATAAATTAAATCCCTTATATTCCCTTATCCTAACAAATTCTATCCCATCCTAACCATCTCTAACCCATCTCACACCCCATACCCTTAGCCCTACCCCTTTACATGTTTTTTTATCCACACCATAGCAGAATGGGGGACAACAATATATACAATCACTGGTGACCTACAAAAGGTTTTTTTTTCATTTATATGCATATACACAATACACAGACAAAGAAATTCTCCATATACACCCCAAATAGAGCACATATATACACGACCATTATCTTCAATTTTTGTAAAAAACACAGTACATATTTACTCACCTCACAACAACACATACAGGAGATACACACTATGCACACCACATCACCGACGGGGCTCACCATCACACTCACTGGAAGGATCGATATACACATACACATGAAAAATTGAGAGTAGGGAGAAAATCGAGAGAGAGAGCCAAAAAAAGAGAAAAATAGACCGGAAAACTCATTTTCAGTGACTCTTCACCGGAAATGGCATCTCTTCACCGAAAATAAGTCAAGCCATCTACACCTATTGAAATCCATTGGAAAATGCTGTTAATCAGTGTCCAAACACCTAAATCCACTAACGTTGCCAAAATTCACGACCAGTAGCGAATTCTCATGTCCTCCATTCAAAATTCTGGTAAATTTCGCTGGAAAACACTCTGAACCGATGTGTGTTACTGATTTAGGGGTAACACCACTGTTAACAGTCGATAGGGTCGAGAAACGGGATTCGTTTACTCTTGAACGGATCGAATCAGTATTATCTTCGACGAGTCAGTGTTCAATTTACGGGTTTGATGTTTTGAGGTCGGGTCGAGGCACTCCGATCGGAGCTCTAATCAAATACTTTGATGGATTGAAATAAAAATCGAGGTCCAATTCTACTTTTTCCCTCTTTTTATTTCATTATTTACTTATTTGGTTGTTGGATTGAATATCTTATCTTATTAGATTAAATATTATGTGTTGTTTGATCCTTGTTGGGTGGTGAATAATTATTTGGGTGTTGATTTATTGTTGGTTCCATGGGTTATGTGGTGAAACGATATCTCGTTTGACATTTGAAATTGGTTAATAATATCGGGATGAGAATTGAAAATGTGGTGAAAAGTAAATTTGGTCTAATTTTGATTTATTGTTGTTTTGTTTTAATCGGAACAAATATCAAGCTTGTGAAATTGATAGTATCATTTTTTTAGGTCGTTAAATGGGTAGGCAAATGCTAATTCGGGTAGGCAAATTTTAGGATCGGTGTTTTGTTGAATGTTTAAATGTGCGTATGAATAGTTCTTTCTTCTTTATCTCTCAAGATTTGAAGATGTATTCATTCGTCGGGGAATGCCCCGAGGTTATATTGTACTTATTCATTAGGGAATGTCCCGAAGTATTTGATACTCAGAGGACGTCCGTGACGAAGGCCCGAGGCGTCAGGTAAAAGATTGGAGCATAGTTTAGGATTAGTGTAAGTTAACGTAGGTTTACATTTCCGCATTTTTTATTTTGGGACTGTATAATTGGACTGGAGATTATATTTTTGGGATCCGTTTTGTTTGTTGTTTGTTTGGTTGTTTTGTGTGTTTTGTGTAGTTTATACATTCGTAATGTCAAATTAGCCGATATGCTCCACCAAGAGACCGTAGTCAAACCACGGAAACGAGGGGTGCCTAACACCTTCCCCTCGGTTAACAAAATTCCTTAGCCGGAATCTCTATCCGCATATCAGTTTTAAAAAGGGGTGTGACACTTATTTGATAAATTTAATGTGAAAACTTGAACTTTGAATCTCTAATGGTGTTCTTGAAGCTTATTCTTGAAGTGAATTCTTAGTGTTCTTGAAGGGGCTAGGGTTTTCTTAGAGAGAAAGAGATGAATTATGATATATCTAATGCTTTTGGGGCTGAAATTAAGTGTTATGGATGGATTTGGCTGAGGAAAAGTGACCAAAGTGCCCCTAGACCCTTTAGGAACTGAAATAGTGTGTGAAACAGTTCCCTAACATGATTGTCATTGCGTCGCATCGCTAATTGCGTCGATGACCAATGTGTCGCTTTCCAATCGCGTCGGCTTACTGCCTTATGTAGATAATGCCATAGCTTGTTGATCGGGTATCTTATTAGGGCGAAAATAATATTGTTGGAAAGCTAATTCAATTATCTACAATTTGGTGGGTCTTGAGCTGTAAAATTCTACGTATATAAAAAGTTATACACCTTCAAAGTATAACCTTGTAGAATCGAATACTAAACTTTGGACGAATCAAAGGCTCTAAGCTCAACTTTGTTATAAATGATTCTTATTAATATTTTTTACCTCAAAAGCACATAAAACACAAGGATAAAGATCTTGAAACTTATATTCACACGGAAATTATTTGGAATTTAGCTTATATACTTAGGAACGATGGTTCAAAGACTAGCCCAAAAATGTGAGGTATTATACCTTAGCCCTATTTACACCCAATTAACATAATTATAAACAACTCTTTTCTCTCAGATTCCCCAATTAAAAGCAAATCTAGGGTTTCTAGGAATTGATCACCTATGGCTCAAAGTGTGGTTTGTTCTCTAAATTCTTGGTATTTTCAGGCATGTATCTCTTCCCTAAACTTATATTTTATCATGGAATTCAATGGTTTGATAATAATGTGGTTTTAAATGTTTGTTTTTGGAATTTGGGTTCAGAGTTTTGGATGGTTATTGTTTAAATGGTGTTTTTATGATTTAAATGAATTTGTTTATGCTTTATTGATGGATTTTAGAACTCACTGGGTGCATGAGCATGGTAAATGGAATGGGGGTCGTGGATTCTCCCAAATTTATGAATTTTTGTATTGAAATTGATAATAACCTCAACCCAACTCATGAAATTGGTTTTGAAACATGGCTATATGCATAATTTAATCACTTTTGAAACTATTGCATTGTATAAAAGGTTAATGGAATATAAATTATTTTAAGAGTCCTTAATGACCATGATTTGATTTTAAATTGGAGCTTGGGGGTCGTGGATTCCCCCAAGATGGTGGATAATTGGAATGACATGAAGCATATTGGTATGACGATACTAATAGTGAACGCCTTGATAAATGGTTATTGGTTAATGGATGAGTTATGTGCAAACATTTTACTTGGGATTAATGGGAGTTATGTAGCTCACCGTGGAAGGTGGAGTTTTTGAAGGGACCAATACTAGAAACCACGTTTGCCGATGTGGGGGTCTTTGTGACCATGTGCACAGTTCACACTTGATATATATGTATGTGTTTCTATATACATATATATATACCTTGGATTGGAGTGGGGTCGTGGATTTCCTATACTTTCCTTGGACTTCTCTAGTCGTACGACTAACACGCACTAGGGCCCTTCCAGTGGGGGGGAGCCGGACCTATATAGCCTATGTGTGTTATTGGTACATTTAGATCTACACAATCTAGGTTAATAATTTTTAAATCTCATGCTAAACCTTGTTCCCTATCCCAACATCTTATATATATGTATGTATGCATGTATTTGAACATGTACACTAAGTTTGGATTTGACTTTGAAATGATATTATTTTATACCTATCCCGAGTTACATGCTAGCGCTCGCCCCGCTAACCATCCTAGGATGCTACATTATTTCATAATGTAGGGTCTGAGGACACATCTTTTGCCCTGTGTAGCATTAGGTTAATTCTAGTTCGTCGGTTGGTCTGCATTGAAGTGGTGAGCCTCCATCTCACGAAAGGCCAGACATTTCATTATTTTCCTTATGAGTATCGAAATCCTATCAATTTCTTTTCATATTTTGGATTCCTTTTTGGCCTTGGTCGTGCTCATGTCCCGACATAGTTTGATATTCGGATTGGTTTAGAGGCTTTGTGGACATATGTGTGGGTTTGATAGTGTTGTTGACTCTTAGAGCTTATTTGACTTACACTAACTGTTTTAACTTTATTCTCTGGTTGTGTTCGGCTTGTTATTACTTGAATTATGTTTGGATTGGACAGATTATGGGGGTGGTCTTCGGCTCACGGTGGGCTTGTGATACCTATCACGGCTAGATTCGGGGTCAGGTCGTGACACGAACATTCCACATTTAATAATTAGATAACTCAAGTCATATAATTATTGTAAAAATTTTTACATTGACCAATCAAACAACATGTGCTAACAAATCATGTTTCGAAGTAGTTAACAAGCACATATAACACAATTTAAACTAAAAGACAATACCGTCACCTACACTATTGGTCGGGGCTTAACCACAACACGTCTACAATGCTAAGTTTCAAATATCTTAATCAGGATTTCCACCCTGGGTTGTTCAAAAACTCCCTTACATCTTACTTGGTACCATCTCTTTCCTTAAAGTTTAACAAATATCAGATAATTTGTCCTTTCCACTACAACACAAACGGATCTATGATAGGAAAATGCCTATTTATATCATATATACAGTATAACATGAATAATTATATAAACAACCCATAAAACGCTGCCTAAATTTTTGACCGATTTTAGCCATCCAAACTTCGTGTCCAATGGCCTAGACATGAAGTCTCCCATTCATCTACGTTACATTCATACTATCTAACCCATGTCTATGCTACTTAATTAACCTTTGCTTAACTGGATGTCAACTAGCTATAGAAAGGTCGAACCAATGAAATTTTCAGTCGAATTTCAAGACTATGAATCTGTTATTTTCGAAAATCAACGGGTTTGGACCCATCTACACCTCTTTCTCTCTTTTTTCTTGGTTCCAAAGCACGGGAGGCAGCCCTTAGTTTTTTTTAGAGCCTCACACGTCGTTATTTCCACCAAAAATGAAGAAAAAAATTAACCCGCTTAAGTGAATTTTCTGGCTGGCGTCACCGGCTATTGCGGTCTGCTCACCGCTATAGAGGGCTGATGTCAGCCCGACCCATCTTTAATTTTCAAAATTTTAATACACGTGACCCCGCATAATTTTCTAATAAAATTCTGACAATATCCGCACTCTGCACTAATATCGAGACATGTTCTAGCAACAATGAATTTGGTCTTTATAATATCGATATTTGAAGAAAGGAATCAGTAAACATAATATATGTATATCAATAACATCTTAATAATCATGTTCAAATAAAGATTTGTCTATGATTTAAATTTAATTAGTTGATCTTTCTTTCTTTTTTTGGTAAAATCACTGAACTTGTTTCACCTTTGAAAGTAAAATTTCCATTCGGCCCCTGAACATATAAGTTATGGAGTTCTATTTGGTAATTTTCAATTGGACAATTGAATTCACTATACTTGAAGGACAATGTGAATTAATTAGTTATGGACAAGAAGAATAATTGTTTACTTATTAAAAGTATGGAAAAATTATTGAACTCAACATCAAAATAATTTCCCTAGTTTTAAGAAATGAAGTTAGTATCTCACGAAGTATTTTTTATTAGTGTGTTAATGTATACCAACCCAAAGTAATTTTTTCCATGACAAAGAAAATAGAATAAAGAGATCAACCGTTCGTATTTTCTCTTTTTGAAGAGGACAAGTAGCAGTGTTTGAGAAAACTATCCCCTTTGCTTCTTTCACATTTTTTGGGTAGTAACTTCGCAGAAGATAATAACTTCAACAATTAGCATTTCTGCAACGTGTCGAGTCAATCCACAAATAAAGCGACGAACAATTCAGATCCAAATATCCAAACATATGATTTGACAGACGATCCAGACCCAATATCCAAACATATGACTTAACCAACGATCCAAACCCAATATCCAGAAGTATGACTTTAATTTGTTAAATGGAATGGCAACTTGACATGCTTTTGAGATGAGTTATGTATGATATAAAACTTAAAAGTTTTGATGAGTATTGTAACTTGTGTATGATTTGAAAGGTTTGCATTTAGTTGGGTGGTAATTACATAAATGTTTATTTAGAAGGTTCAGCTTTACGTAAATAATAAGATTATTAACATACTGTAAATTATCATTATCACAAAGTACAACGATAACTGCTATTTATTTATCATGTATATCAAACATGCTAATATTTTTTTGCCAAGACATGAGCAACAACGTAATTTACTTTTTGATGTTTGGCACAAACTCTCACTTTCAAGAAATTGAACAAATATGACTATGACAAACGGTTGAAATCCAAGTGTAAATCAATATTTAAATGTAGATAAATAATGATAGTCACATGATATCCATTAGCAGACACTAGCTAAATTGGGTCGATTCAACTCAATCAACAAGTGAAAATGGGCCTAAAGAATGTGAATGTAACACCTCAGACATTTTATCGCTCAAATAATGCATAAACGTGTTAGCCCATATGTTATTGGGCCTTTAGTTTATGGACCTTTAGGTTATTGGCTATGTATATATAGCCTACTCTTGTTTTAGTTATTTTCATGCTTTTCAGATTATATTGTAAACCTTAGCCTTTCTTTCCTTCAATAAAGTTCTATTAACATGGTATCAAAGCTAGTTCGATCCATGTCCTTTGATTTGTTGGTTGAAGATTTTGTAGCAGGCACCTACTGCGCGGATCGATTTTGAGGTGCTGCTGTATTCGTTTGCTGTTTTCGTTGGGTTTTTTGGTTGGATTGATTCGTTGCTGTCTTCGTTTGCTGTCTGGTATTGTTCGTCTTTCGTTCTTTTGCTTGCTGCTATTGTTGTTCGTTCGGAATTGTTCAACCTAGGGTTTTGCATCTTTTTGTTTTTTGAATTGTTTGTGTGTTGCTGTGTTTACAATGACTGGAAAGGATGATTCTCTCCAGTCCATTAGTACTCAATTAGATGGTAAGAACTATGCCTATTGGAGTTATGTCATGAAGAATTTTCTTCGTGGGAAGAATATGTGGGGTTATATCACTGGAGTAAAACCAAGACCTATCGATGATAAAACTGAAAATTTTGATTTGTTGGTGGACTTATGGGAAACTAATAACTCCAAGATTATCACTTGGATCAACAATTCTGTAACTCAGTCAATTGGTATGCAATTGGCTAAGTATGACACAGCAAAGGAGGTCTGGGATCATTTGGAAAGACTGTACACTCAGTCTAATTTTGCTAAGCAGTACCAGTTGGAGTATGATATCCGTGCTCTTCAACAGCATGATCTCAGTATTCAAGATTTTTATGCTGCCATGTCGGATTTGTGGGATCAATTGGCACTTACTGAATCTGCAGAGTTAAAAGGTTTTGGGCCGTACATTGCTAGACGGGAAGAGCAACGCTTGGTTCAGTTTTTGATGGCACTACGTTCTGACTTTGAGGGCCTACGTGGAACAATCCTTCATCGATCTCCCCTCCCTACTGTTGATTCTGTGGTTCATGAACTGATTGCAGAGGAGACTCGTATCAAGTCTCAAGTGGATAAAGGGTCTAAAGTAACTACTACTCCTGTCGTGTTTGCTGCTTCAACTGATCAGTCTAGGCCACCACGTACTCAGACTCGACAATCTCCTAAAGTTGCATTTGATGAGTGTGCATTCTGCAAACAGAAAAATCATTGGAAGGCTCAGTGTCCGTTGTTACTTAACAAGGTCAAACAGCCTCAATCTGGGCAGCAACAGAAATATGGGCAGCAAAAGTCTCCGTCACGCTCCTCTGGTGCTCCTCCGTGGTCATCTCGTCCTCCACAGTTCGCTGCTGCTGCACCATCTGTAGATGTTGAGTCTGCTAGCACTATGCCACCTTCTGCGTTGGATCCCCAGGTTTTCGAACAGTTCAGACAGTTCTTCGTTTCTAATCCTACGGCCATGTCAGCATCTATGTCTCATTCGGGTTCAGTTTCTTCTAGTACCTCAGGTATTCCTTCCTCCTTGTGGATATTGGATTCTGGTGCGTCTCATCACATGTCCCCTCATTTGTCATCGTTTGGTTCTTTGTCACCCATTTCACCAATCTCTGTTATGTCCGCGAGTGCTGTACCTATGTCAGTCGAGGGTGTTGGTTCTGTTACTACCCCTCACATTGTCCTCTCTGATGTTTATTACATTCCCAAACTTGCTTTAAATCTTGTTTCGGTCAGTCAGTTGTGTAAGGCTGGTAATTGGGTGTTTTTTTCTGATTCTGTTTGTGTTATACAGGACCAACACACTCAGAGGGTGATTGGGACCGGCCGTAGGTTGGGGGAACTCTATGTCTTGGAGAATCTCAAAGTGTCTGTAGTTGCTGCCTCTAGCATAGATTTATCTTCTTTTCGTTTGAGTCCTTTGTCTTCTCAGTTTTATCTTTGGCATTCCAGATTAGGACATGTGTCAGTTTCACGTTTATGTTTTTTGGTCTCTAGTGGTGCTTTGGGTCATGTGAACACAAGTGATATTTCAGATTGTAGTGGTTGTAAACTGGCAAAATTTTCTGCCTTACCGTTTAATAAAAGTGTGTCTTATTCTGTTGCTCCTTTTGATATTATTCATTCTGATGTATGGGGACCAGCGCCAGTATCCACTAAGGGTGGATCGACCTATTATGTTTCGTTTATAGATGACTATACTCGTTATACCTGGGTGTATCTTATGAAACGCAGATCTGATTTCTTTGGCATTTACAACAACTTTAGAGCCCTTGTTAAAACACAACATTCGGCTGTGATAAAGTGTTTCAGGTGTGACTTAGGGGGTGAATATACCTCTAATGACTTCACTCAGTTACTTGCCTCTGATGGTACCATACACCAGTCATCTTGTACCGACACTCCTGAGCAGAACGGTCTGGCAGAAAGAAAACATCGTCATATTGTTGAGACAGCACGCTCTTTACTTTTGTTTGCAGAGGTTCCTAGTATTTTTTGGGGAGAAGCAGTTCTAACTGCTGTATATGTGATTAATCGTATTCCTACTGCATTGACTTCAGGGATGTCTCCGTTTGAGAAACTATATGGTCACCCGCCGAATTATTCTGCATTACGAGTTTTTGGATGTACTTGCTTTGTTCTTCGTCCTCATGTTGAACGAAATAAGTTAGGGTCAAAATCAGCTATATGTGTGTTTTTGGGGTATGGTATTGGACAAAAAGGATATCGTTGCTATGATCCTGTAAGTCAGAAATTATATGTTTCACGACATGTCACCTTTTTGGAACATATTCCTTTTTATTCCATTCCAGCTAAAACCCATGATGTGACAAAGTCAGATATTCGGCTTATTGATCCCTTTGGGATTGACATAGAGGTTCCAGTTCCGGATTCATCCATGCCATCTGGTGTGCCACCTGATAGTAATTCAGCCTCGCCTGTGCCTGAGTCTGCTCCTTCGACTGTTGAGACTGGAGACCCACCACCTCTGAGGAGGTCTACTCGACCTTGTAAGTCCACCAAACTGCCAGATTTTTACTACTCTACATATTCAGCCTCATTTGCTTCCTTTATTGCAAACATACATCATTTGTCTGAACCTGAGTCGTATAGAGAGGCTGTGTCTGATCCTCTTTGGCAGAATGCTATGGCTGAGGAACTTGCTGCTCTTCATCATACACATACATGGGATTTGGTTACTCTCCCACCTGGTAAGCATGCGATTGGTTGTCGATGGGTGTATAAGATAAAAACAAAATCTGATGGGTCTGTTGAGCGATACAAGGCAAGACTTGTGGCAAAAGGGTATTCACAACAATATGGTATGGATTATGAGGAGACTTTTTCCCCCGTAGCAAAGATGACGACTGTTCGCACTATGATTGCTGTTGCATCCGTTCGACAGTGGAAGATATTTCAGATGGATGTCAAGAATGCTTTTCTGAATGGTGATCTCCACGCAGAAGTTTATATGACTCCTCCCCCAGGTATTGACCACCAGCCAGGTGAAGTTTGTCGGCTTCGAGAAGCTTTATATGGTCTCAAACAAGCCCCTCGTGCTTGGTTTGAGAAATTCTCCACTGTTATTACTTCCCTTGGATTTGTCCCGAGTAACCATGATTCAGCATTGTTTGTTAGATGTACAAGTGCAGGGCGAATTCTATTGTCCTTATATGTAGATGATATGATTATTACTGGTGATGATCATCGTGGTATTGAGTTATTGAAGCATGATTTGGCTCATCGATTTGCAATGAAGGACTTGGGCTTGCTGCGTTATTTTCTGGGTATTGAGGTGGCTCAGTCTAAGAAAGGGTATCTTCTTTCTCAGACTAAGTATATATCTGACTTGTTTACACGGGCGCGTCTTTCTGACAACAGGACTGTAGATACTCCCCTTGAAACCAATGCACGTTACTCTCCTAGTGATGGTGTTCCATTATCAGATCCGAGTCTTTATCGGACTATTGTGGGTAGTTTGGTTTATCTTACAGTTACTCGTCCAGATATAGCACATGCAGTTCATGTTGTTAGCCAGTTTGTTACTGCTCCTACTTCTGTGCACTGGGGAGCTGTACTTCGTATTCTAAGGTATCTTCGTGGCACTCAGTTTCAGAATATCTTGTTTCCCTCGACGTCATCTCTCGAGTTGCGAGCCTATAGTGATGCTGATTGGGATGGAGATCGCAATGATCGTAAATCCACCACTGGTTTTTGTGTGTTTCTTGGAGACTCTTTAATCTCGTGGAAGAGCAAGAAACAAGATGTTGTCTCTAGATCTTCCACGGAGGCTGAGTATCGTGCTATGGCTGTGACTACATGTGAGATTATTTGGTTACGTTGGCTTCTTGCAGATATGGGGGTTCACATTTCTATGCCTACTCCCCTGCATTGTGATAACAAAAGTGCGGTACAAATTGCAAAGAATTCTGTCTTCCATGAGCGTACGAAGCACATTGAGATTGATTGTCACTTCACCCGTCATCATTTACAGCTCGGGACCATATCGCTTCCTTTTGTTCCATCGTCTTTGCAGATTGCTGACCTTTTTACGAAGGCTCAGTCGGCGTCTCGATTTCGTTTTTTGTGTGACAAACTCTCAATGCTTATTGCTGTTGCATTGTGAGTTTGAGGAGGGATGTTAGCCCATATGTTATTGGGCCTTTAGTTTATGGACCTTTAGGTTATTGGCTATGTATATATAGCCTACTCTTGTTTTAGTTATTTTCATGCTTTTCAGATTATATTGTAAACCTTAGCCTTTCTTCCCTTCAATAAAGTTCTATTAACAAAACGGTCCTTTACGACCCCAGTATCGAAGATAAATCATGTTAGGTTGGGTTTGTATGGGATGAGGGCGTTTTTAAGCTTAGAATTCACCTTTGTGTCGTAAAAAGGGCACTCCGCGGCGACCTCGCGCCGCGGATACCCCCGCGATAGGCCACTGCCTCATGTCCGCGTTGGGGTTCGTGTCACGAACCCTCAGGTTTGCGCCACATACCTTGAGGTTCGCGATGTGGTTTCCCTCATGAACCCTAT
This sequence comes from Capsicum annuum, assembly GCF_002878395.1. Classification (NCBI taxonomy): domain Eukaryota; kingdom Viridiplantae; phylum Streptophyta; class Magnoliopsida; order Solanales; family Solanaceae; genus Capsicum; species Capsicum annuum. The sequence goes on from NC_061114.1 coordinate 195,213,344, forward strand.
GATTCGTGATGGGGTTCGCGCCGCGAACCCCCCTTTCGTGCGTCAAAGTTATTCCGTTTTTAATTATTTTAGGAGAACTAGGGTCTTTTCACACCTCTAAGTCGTTCCCAATCCATTATGTGCGTGTTAAGATCCTTAAAAACATTTCTACACCTCAATAAATCCCTAATCATCATCCTTAAAGCAAGAAAGGAGAAACTACCAAGAGTTTGAGGATTTTAAGCTCCAAGGGTCAAATTACTCTACATTCTCTTAGTTTTTAATGTATGTAGAACTATCCTAACTCTCATGGGTGTAAGTATGATGTTTTAATAAGCTTTAAATTGTATATGTATATATTTATTATGGATTTTGAAATTGTTTGAAAAACATGCATCATGAACCCCTTTTTATGATGAAATTATGTGTTTACTATAGGGTTTTTCCATAAACTTGAATTATATTCATGTGTGTATATGTTATGAGTTTCAAGAATTTAATTGAGAGCATGATTTATGAAATTTCCTCTCTTATGATGAACTCTACTTGCCTTAAAATATTATGAGTTGTTCAAATGCCTGATTAAAAGCTTGAATTTACATGTTTTACTATTATTTATGGATTGACATTATTTTATAATTCAATGAGAGGGTGTTCTCTTGTTTTATAAATATTCTTTGTGTTAATGAAAGAATTGCATGTGATCAACGTAAGAGATGGCCACCCTATGTTAAAGTCTTCGAAAAGAGAGTTTCTTTTCATAAGCTTTCATATGCTTTTGAAATAAGAACTCTCATGCAATGTTTAAATCTTTTGATGATCATTAACATGTTTTGGAATAATTAAAAGGATATGGACATGAATTGATATGATATGACTTGAAAGTCTAGGTATGATGGTACCTATTACGAAATGCCTGTAACATGAGAACAAATAATGTTATAAGCATGACGCATGGTTTTGAAAGGTTAAAAATGGGCTTGAAGAGAGTTAGATGATTACTCGAAGAAGGCATTGATCTGAAAGGGATCAATGCTGAAAATCGTGTTTTACTGACACAAATTTATTATGTCCTAAAATATGGATTGTACATTGGCGACGGTCTTTTGGCATAAAAGAAATCATGTACCCCAATTCTTGCAGCAAACTCGTATTGGGGGCTTGACCGCCGAGTCAATGGCGGATCCATATAGCTTGTGGGTAATCATGTTTATAGGGTGTACCATCTAGCTCAGAAGTAAAGAAATGAGTTGAGTCCATGATTTACAAGAACGTTTTGAAGCTCTTTAATTATGTCAGGTGTTTTTATAAAGGTGTATTATGCTAAACTTATTTCACAATTCTCTCGATTATTTTTACATGGAATATATGTTATTTTGGATTGTTGTACATACCAATACTTTTCAAGTGTTGACCCTTATAATACAGGTTTTGAGGCACAGTCCGTGGCCCAGCTCAATAGTAGATTCCTCTCGGTCATTCAGAGTTGGTGAGTCTCCCTTACTTCGGAAGGAATTCTATCCATATGTTAGTTTCAGTCAGTTTTATGGTCCGGTCAGGGGCCTTGTCCCAGTCTAGACAGACTAGCATTTTCAACAGACGTTTCGTAGGTTGGTTTAGACTGAATTTGAATTTCATAGATTGATATGATGATGTATTTACATTTGATTAAGATCCCTTCCATGTTTCATTTTAACTTCTGCACATTTAATTCATATGAATTATGCTTATGATAGTATGCTAAGGGATCTCTCAACCTTCGTGATTCAGGATGCCCATCGCAGCCAGGACCTTGATCTGAGTCGTGACAGTGAACAAATTAATGATCTTAGAAAATTTAAGATGAAATGGATCTGCATTTCTTAAAGTTAACGTATGGTATCTAATATAATGTTATCAAAATATGTAATGATTTGTATATTCAATAATTATACCTAAAGCTCAATTCAATTTGATCAAATATAATAAAACAATCTAAATTAGATTAAAATTTCTAATGATTAGATAAATATGTGTTATTAGAATTCTAATAATGGTGTCTTTTTCTTTTTTTTTTTTAGTGGGTTTTGTGGGGGGGGGGGGGGGGGGCTCTTAGACGGGGTCCAGTAAGTTCCTTAGAAAACTACAAAAGTCTCATAGTATGGGTTCGAAAAGGTTCAAAGTTAAATATTACCCATTGCTTTGTTTTTTGATTGTCCCAATTGCTTTGTTTTTTGATTGTCCCAATATATTTTTAGTATCTCTTTTTTCAACACTTCTAATATGTACCCCAAAAAATATATTTCTCATTTCTTTAAGGTGAAGATCGGGGTGGACATGGTACCGTAGATGTTGAATTTCATATTGAAATTAAAGTTTTTAATATTGTGGTTTTGGTGTTACAATAGTCAGTATGGAATATGTTATGTATTTTTAAAAAATTTAATTTTCAATACGGTCTTGGATATCTTATTAAGATAATGTTGAAATATATAGTTACATACATAATTTATATGTATTATTGTACCATTAGCAAATATATAAAATAGTATTAGTACAAAACCAATTATTAATTAGATATAGAACTTCAATTGTCATATCTCGATTAAAATGTCATTTTTTTTGCAACTGATCAATGAAGGAAACTGCTAGTATTTACTTTTTGAATTTCTACATGTGTACGTGTTAGTACGATACAATTGAGATAATTTTTAAAAAATTCAAAGCTATAATTCACTATTATATAAGTAAATATTGTAAGTTGAGGTCGAATAAACTACTGTTCCATGGAGCAAAATACCAATACCAAATTTCAAAATACTAAATCATATCAAATTAATCTTGCACTGTAATAATATAGGAGTAATATTTTTAAAAATAAAAAAGTATATTCTTTTTTAAAATTAAATTATACTATTGTCCGAAAGAATTAAACATAATTTTATTTACTTGTAGTAATTAATTTTCTCAAATTGTCCTCGGTTAACCTAGTACAAGAAACAAAACCCTAACTTTTCTCTCAGCAAAAGTTATTGCTTCTTGCGCCGCTCTAACTTTTCTCTCAGCAAAAAATATTGCTTCTTGTGTTGCTGCAAAATTATTGTCATTTTTTTATTCTGATAGTTTTTGAGATTACAAAGAATGACATGAATGTTGGATTAAGCCGGTTTGTTTGAGTTGACGAGGGTGACTTGAAAAAATTAGTTGCTGGAGATCATAGCATTTTTATCAGATTGATGATACGCGTGCGGTCGGACAAATCACTGGTATTTTTTTTTATTTAAGATAAGATTTTTTATATTCGAAAATATAGTGAGGAATATATCTAATATGGTATCAAGAAATTTCAATTGGATACAGAATTGGGAAGAAATGAGATCTCTTATCATTTTATAATTTGAATACAAGAAAATAATCTTTTTGAATTTGTTATATTTAAAAATGAAATTCGGCCTCTTATATATAAAAAATGAAGATCGATCTATTATGTGTAAAATGAAGATTGATCTCTTCTGTATGAAAATGAAGACTGATTTCTTATGTGTAAAAATGAATATCGATCTCTTTTGCGTAAAAAAATTTAATGAAGATCTCTTATGTTTAAAATGAATGAAGATCCTGTATAAAAATGAATATCTCTTCTACATAAAAATAACGATCTCTTTTACCTTAAAAAAAAATATTTTGTGTAAATTGAACCTCGTGTATAAAATGAACTATCTTTTCTGTGTAAAAATAAATATCTTTCAAAAAAGAGATATAAAATTCTAAAAAATTTGTAAAGGGCTAAAAATTTATTTTTATTTTAGCAAACAATAACCCATACAATCTTATACAATTTTAGACTCTATATATCCGATGCATTCTCATTTTTGTTGATAGGGATTTAAATTTAATGCACACCATGAGCAGTCTATGTGTAGCGTACCCTTCCCCATTTTTTTGTCTGAAAGATGACCCGTGCTTTATCATATGATGAAGGTCTTGACTACTTTGGCGATCAAGAAGTTCCTTGGCCCAGACATAAATATACTCTTCTCACTTTCGCTCATTGTATATATATATATATATATATGTATATCATGTGTTTTGTATCTTGTTCACCTATTAACTTCATTAGTGACAATTAATGACTGCAGGAAATAAAACACCCTATTAAGACAACTCTACAATTTAGTTAGTATTACCTTTAAAGATGACAACAATGGAAAGTTAAGAAGAAATTGTTCAAGAAGAGGCCTATAGACCTCTAATAGGACTTTTAATGTATCAGAAGGCAAGCACACATAAGAGACATAGAACAAAATCACATGTTCAACATTGACATATAATTGCTATTCAATAACAACTGAGAGTTTGTGCTTGCAGTGTGGACCACTCAAATTCCCATTAGAGGTTCTATAAACCCTTACTTGAAAGTTTCTTTCTTTCAATTGTTGTCAACTTTAATTCACCTGTATTTACCGCCTTAATAGGTTGTTCTATCCCCTGCTGTCAATAATAGTCGATGATAAAGTCCAGTAGGTGATCAAGAAACAAGACACAAGACACATGTATACATAGATAGAGAGTGAGAGAGCATAATTACGTCAAGGCCAAAAAACTTCTGGATCGCCACAGTAGCCAACCCCTCCATCATATGACAAAGCACGTGACATTTTTCAAGCACCAAAATGAGTAAGATGTCGTTACATATACACTGCTCAGGATATTCATCAAATTAAATCTCTATTAACACAATAATGATAATGCATCAAATATACATAGAGAGTCTAAAATTGTTCAAGATTGTATAAATTTTGACTGCTATGAGAAAAATAATTTTCTAGCCCTTTAAGAATTTTTTAAATCTTATGTATTTCTTAGGAGAGGTGTTTATTTTTATACAGAAAAGACAATTTATTTTTGTACATAACATATCATTTTTCTACTAAACATCTTCAATTTTTTGCAGAAAATATTGTCATTTTTATGCAAAAATATATTCATCTTTACACATAAGAGGATCTTCACTCAATCGTAGACATAAGAGATCTTCATTCATCTTTTTACGCAGAAGAGAGCACATTTTTACACAGAAGAAACCAATCTTCATTTTTACACAAAAGAGATTGATCTTCATTTTCATACAAAAAGATCGATCTTAATTTTTACATAGAAGAGATCGATTTCAGTTATACATATAATATATTTGAAAATATTATTTTTTTTCTATTCAAATTATAATTAAACGATAAGAGATCTCATTTATTCCTAATTCTATATTGGATTGAAATACCTTGATAAAAATGACAGATATAGTCGCCACTGTATTTTCTAATATATAAAATTTTATCTTATATAGGAAAATATTACCATGTAGGGCGCGTTTGGTATTACGAATAAGGGACAACTAATTACGAAATTAATTTTACAATAAGTTTATCTCATGTTTAGTTGAAATAATTCAACTCAAGATTAATTATTTCGAGATTATAGTATTATTTTTATACTATTTTGAGGGTGAGACAACTAATTCCATGTTAACTTGTTTCCAAACGACCCCATAATGTCTACTCCTAGGTCAAGCCCTTAATTACCTTGATTATCTACTCTATTTCTAATATGATTTTCAGAACTCTAATATGATTAATCCAAATTTATAAAATGCTCCCTATCAAAATATTCTTTATTTTAAAGGATCAGGAGAGATACATTAAACTTGATACGAATTCTAATTTTTTTTCACGATTCGAGCTGGGGCCCTGACCGCGACGAGCATCCCAAATGAAGAAAGTCCGAGAACCCCTCAGCATACGATTATGAGCATAATCATTATAGAGTAAATTTGCGAAAGATAAACTGAAAACACGGTAGGACTCTTAGTGCAATGAAAAGAAATACATCATAACATCAATTTATGAAAATCAACTTCAGTCTAAACCAGTCTACGAAGCCTCTACGTAGCTGGTCATACTAGTCTGTCTAAACCAAGACAAGGTCCCTAGCTGGATCATAAAACAACTAAAATCAACATATGGATAGAATGCCTTCCGAAGTAAGGGAGGCTTACCAACTCTGAATATCCGAGGGAAATCTACTACTGAGCTGGACCACGAGACTATGCCATAGAACCTGTATTGTAAGGGTCAATACTTGGAAAGTATTGATGCAGAACTAACCCAAAATAATGTATAATTCATGTAAAATAATTGACAGCATTGCGATACCAATTTAGCATAATACAGGTAAAAACACCTGGGCATAATTCAAGAGCTTCAAAACATTCTTGTAAATCATGGCCTCTACTCTTTGCTTTAGTTCTGAGCTAGATGGTACACCCTACAATTAGTACCCACGTGCTATATGGGTACGTCATTAACTCATCGGCCAATCCCCTAACCCAATTTTACCCCAAGGGTTGGAGTTTCTACTATCTATTACGCCAAAAGCACACAACAAACATACAATCCAAATTTTATGACATAATAAACCCGCGCCAGCAAAACCCAACAATGAGTTACCTAAAATCGTGCCTTTTTCGGGTAATCATCTAACTCTCTTTAAGCCCATTTTAAACTTCTTAAAATCATAATTCATGCTTATGAAAGAGTTCATTTCTTATTATGATAAGGGCAAATCATAACAGGGTATCGTCATAACCAGACTTGTAAGTCAATCAGATTATTTCATATTATGTCATACCGTATCGTGTCCACAACACTTCTTATTCAAAAACATATTAAATAGAACCAAAAGATTTACATAACACATGAAAGTTCTTATTTTAAAAGCATATGAAACTTATGCTAAACACTCTCTTTTCAATATTTTAACACATAGTAGCCAATTCTTTCATTAATCACATACAATTCATTCATTTAACAAAAAGAACATTCGTAAAATAAGAAAACACGCTCTCATTGGATCATGAAACAATGTCAATCCATAAATGATAGTAAAACACTTAAACCCAATATTTAATCACGCAATAGAACAACCCATAACATGCTAAGACCATAGATTTCATCATGGGAGAGAAAATTTCATAAATCACTCTCATAAATCACTTTTCAAAATTCATATCATATATACACATGTTTATAAATCAAGCTTATGAAAAAATCCCACGATAATTACATACCTTCAACAAATTGGGTTCATGATGTATGCTTTTCAAATGGTTTTCCAAAATCCATTACATTTATATAAATATATATTCTTAAAGCTTGTTAAAATATTAACTTATGCCCATGAGAGTTAGGATAGTCCCACATACCTTGATGAAAACATCGAGTAATTTGACTCTTTAGAGATTAGAATCCTCAAACCCGAGGTAGTTTCTCCTCTCTTACTTATGGAGTGATGTTTAGGGATTTACAGAGGTAATATAACATTTTAAGACACTGTATTCATCCAAAAAGGATTAGGAATGATTAAAGACCTCAATGTCCTTATATAAAATAAAATGAACCAAAATTAATGCGTGGGAGGGGGTCTACGATGCGGGGCTATCGCAAACCACAAGGTACGTGGCGTGGGGATAAAGAAGACCCATTCTAGTGGCTGTTTGCATCCCTCTATGATGTGGTACCATCGCAGGGTGCCCGTTCCGCAATGTAAACCAATTTTTTTCAAGTTTAAACCACCCCAACCCCTTTCAACTTAACTTGACATGATTAAACATTGATATAGGTTTCCTAAGATCTCACTTTATCCATTATTTGAGTGATCTCAAGTTTGGGGCACTACATTATCCCCCCTTGAAATAATTCTTCCCCGAATGTTGACTCGGAATACATTAAGCTTGATTTAAAGTGTTATATGAACTAATATAAGCAAGTTAGGATCAACACCTTCCATATCATCATCTGCGGATTAAAAAAATGATGGGTATCTTGCACGCATATCATTCTATGGCTCCCAAGTAGCTTCCTCAACTTTATGATTCTTCCACAACACTTTAACCAAAGCTATCTATTTACTCCTCAACGTTCGAACTTGTTAATCTAGTATAGCTATGTGTTCTTCTTCATACGATAAAGAATCTATCATGACCCAAACCGAGGCCCTAGCCGTAATGGACATCTCAAACCATAAAGGCTCGAGCACCCTTTTTCTATCTGGTAATCATACATAATGTTCATACAATGTAAGGAAATGTATAATATTAACATACAAAAACATGATCAATATCATAACTCAACTGATCAATACGAAAGAAAGTTCTTAACGTTTAAAACAGACAACACCAGTCTGTGAAATCTCTACTAATTGAAAATCAATATTTATCTAAGAACTGGGATAAGACCCCCAGTCGGACCATGTACTGAAATCAAATAATATTTTTCCATAGACACAACTTTTAGAAATAAGGGAGGCTCACCAACCGCAAACTTCCGATAGACCAATCTACAACTTAGCAGGACCCTGGGACTGTGCCTCAGATCCTTAAATATAGGGGTCAATACAAATGTACCTGTATGCAGAGAAATCCAAAATAATGTACTTTTATATAACATAAGTGAGAGCAATTCATAAAGCAGTTTACATACCATATATGAAAAAGACATGGGCATACTTTAAAGACTTTGAAACATTTCTTTGAAATCGTGAACCACTCTTTATGTTATTACTTCTGAGCTAGATGGTACATCCTACAATCTGTAATTCTACGGGCTATTTGGAATCTGCCCTTGACTCGGCGGCTAATCCTTCAATCCAAGTTAGCTGTAAGGATTGGAGTATCAATAAGGGGAGACACGCAAGACTACACAGCATGGTGCCATAATCCCCAATCAAATCAACATATAATGGTAGTGCATAAGACCATAGATCATGGCTCCTAACCATAGTCCTAAATTGGGATAACATAAATCAAGGTACACAAGACCACACAGCATGGTACCATAACCCCGTGTCGGCAAATCAAGGTTTCTAGCGTTGAGTCTTTCAACTTGTACTTTCTTTGGGTAACCATCTAACTCTCTTTAAGCCCATTTTTACTTCTTTAAAACATGCTTTATGCTAATATTCAATACTTATTCTATTAAGGGAATATCATCACCGGGTATCGTCATACCCAAACTTGTAAGTCATTTGTATGATATCATTCCACAGCCCTTCTCATTCAAACCATTTATAATGTTCAACTTTAGATCTTTCTATAAACTCAACTATTTAACCACCAAAAACATTTAACAATGCGAGGGAGACCTTATTTCAAAACATGTGCAAACTTATGCAAAGATTCTCCCTATTCGATATTTCAACACATGATGGTCAATTACTTTATAACAATTCATGCAACTCTTTAAATTATTACATTGAACATTTATAAACTAGAAAGCACCCTCTCTTTAACTCATAATCAATATCAAGTCCAAAACAATAGTAAAACACTTATCTCATGCTTCAAGACATACAATTAAATAACCCACAATATGTGAAATCAAGAGGTATCAAAATAGGAAAAGGGTTTCATTAATCATTCTCTCGATTTACTCTATGCAAAATTGAAAATGCATAATTACATATATACAAGTAAAAATTCAAGTTTAAGGGAAGGCCTCAAGACCAAAACGTTCACAATACATACTTCTTAATGTAATTCGAAACCCTTCATAAACATATGATTTCTCAATATTCAAAACCTTATTAAAACAATTTCATCATGCCCATGTAGTTTAGGAAAACCTCACGTACCTTAGATTACTCAGTTCGAAGAATAGAACCCAAATCTTGATTTTTCTTCTTGGAATCCTTGACTTAAGAGCTTGGGTATTGATCTTTTAGGAGGTTTAGGGTTTTCTTGGAGTAGACGAAGAAATAATGATGTTACAATGCTCTTTAGTGCTTCAAATCTTGTGTTTTGGATAGTTTTGGGGTGAGATAAATGACCTAATTACCCCCAATTACGCAGATCCAGAAGCTGGAAAATAAGGGGTGAAATGGAGCGTGCGTCTCATGCTTATCGCACGCAGCTACTGGTTCTGACAAAAATAATCATAACTTTTCATTCGGGTATTGGATTAAGGAGAATTTGGTATCTTTAGAAAGATGACTCAATTATCTAAATTTTGGTGGGTTTTTATCTGCAAAATTTTTTGTGTATCAAAAGTTATACACTTTCAAAGTAGACCCTTATAATATCAAAAACAAAGATTTAGCCGGATCAAAGGTTCTTAGCTTAACTTCTCTCTAAGTGATTCCTATGAAGATTTTCACCTCAAAAGCACTTCAAATACGAGGATATAGATCATGACACTTATTGTCACTTGGAAATAATTTCTATTGGAGCTTACACACGTAGGAACAACAGTTCGATTTCTAGTTCAAAAATACAGGGTGTTATAGAATCCTTTACACCAATTTCTTCAATAGGAAACACAAGCAAATGATCTCCAATACACTTATTAAGCTTTGAAACATGAAATATTGGATGAACAAAAGTTAAACTTGTAGGCAAATCTAACTCATACGCAAATTCACCAATCCTCTTCGTAATCTGATAGGGACCTATAAAGAGAGGAATGTGTTTTTTTTTAAATCTCATGACTCCCTTCATAGGGGAGACCTTTAGAAACACCCAATCATCAACCTCAAATTCTAACTCTCTTCTTCTAACATCGGCATAGGACTTATGGAAACTTTGGGTGGTTTTAAGTCTTTCTTCTATGACTTTCACTTTATCCATCTCCTTATGAACAAGGTTAGGTTCAAAGAAATGGGTTTTACCCATATCGTACCAACTAATTGGTGACCTATACCTCATTTCATAAAGAGCCTTGAAAGGATCCATTTGGATGCTATTGTGGTAGTTACTGCTATAGGCAAGTTCTATTAGCAGCAAGTTATCTACCCAACTACCTTTAAAGTTAATCACACAAGCCCTTAGTATATCTTTAATGTCTAAATGGTATGTTCCACATGCCCATCCATTTAAGGGTGGAAGAAAATGTTAAGGTTTACTTAGGTACCCAACCCTCTCTGAAAGAACCGCCAAAATTGAGAAGAGAACTGCGTACCTCAATCAAATATAATGGATACTGGAGCCCTATGTGATCAAACTATTTCTGAAATATATACAACTTTGAATAATCATCTCCCAAATAATTAGTCCACACAGGCAAAAAGTGAGTAGACTTGGTCATGTTGTCTACAACTTCCTAAATGGGATCATGGATGCCCTGTAACAAAGTCCATGTTGACTATCTTCCATTTCCATAAAGGCCAAGCGATGTTATGAGAGGTACCATCTGGCCTCAAATGATCCACCTTAACTTGTTGAAAATTCAAACACTTAGCCACAAAGTTAGCAACATCTCTTTTCATGTTATTCCATCAATAAATCTCCTTGAGGTCATGATACATTTTAGTGGATCTAGGGTGAACAACATACCTAAAAGTGTAAGTATCATCAAGAATCCTTTTTCGTAACCCATCCACATCAGGCACACATAACCTACCTTGGTATCTCAAAATTCCATCACCTCCAATTTCAAATGCCATAACCTTTTGCTGACCAACATCCTCCTTGATCTGTATCAATATGGAATCTTTGGCCTGCTTTTCCTTAACTTCTGCATATAGGGATAACTTAGCTACCTCTTGGATAAAAAAACCTCCATCATTGGAGTCTAGGAGTTAAACTCCCAGACTAGCAAGCCAATGAATATCCTTGACCAAATTTCACTTTCCTTTTTCAACATGAGAAATACTGTCCATGGATAATTTTCTAAGAGTATCATCAGCCACATTAGCCTTGCCTGGATGATAATGGAGGCTCATATAACAATCCTTCAATAGTTCCAACCACCGCCTCTGTCTTAGATTGATATCCTTCTAAGTGAAAACATACTGCATACTCTTATGACCAGTAAAGATGTCAATATGCACCCCATACAAATAATGATGCCAGATTTGTAGTATAAACACCATCGCCGCCAACTCTAAATCATGGGTGGGATAGTTTTTCTCATGGAATTTCAATTGCCTGGATGCATAAGCTACTACCTTACTATTCTGTATAAGTGCACACCCAAGTCTCACTCGGGACACATCACAGTATACCATGAAACCCTCCATATCCTCAAGATGGGTCAAAATAGGTGTATAGTTAACTTGTCTTTCAATCTCTCAAATCTATTTTCACAAGATTCAAACCATAAGAATTTTACCTTTTTTGAGTTAATCTGGTGAGTGGGGCATCTCTGGATGAAATTTTTTCTAAAATCCTCCTGTAATACCCTGCCAAACCCAAGAAGCTCCGAATGTCGGTTGAAGTTATGAGTCAAGGCCATTTTCTTACTGCCTCAACCTTTTGGAGATCCACCTTAATTCCTTCACTAGAAATAATATGCCCCAAAAATGCTATTGCACTAAGCCAGAACTCGCACTTAGAGAATTTGGCATATAACTCATGTTTCTTAAGAGTCTGAAGGATGATTCAGAGATGATTAGCATGATCCTCCTCACTCTTAGATTAAATTAATATGTCATTAATGAAGACTATGATGAACAGGTCCAAAAACTGACGGAACACCTTATTCATGAGGTCCATAAATTTTATAGGGACATTAATCAGTCCTAAGGACATGAACAAGAATTTATAGTGACCAAATCTGGTTCAAAAAGCTATCTTGGAAATATAAGACTCCCTAACCTTCAACTGGTGATAACCCGAATGAAAAACTATCTTAGAGAAATATTTGGCACCCTGAACTTGGTAAAAAAGATCATCAATTCTTGGAAGATGGTACTTATTCTTAACTGTGACTTTTGTTCAGCTGATAGTAATCTATATACATACCATATTTCTTATGCACGAAGAGTACAGGAGCACCCCAGGGAGAGACACTAGAATGAATAAATCCTTTGTCATGAAGGTCTTTAAATTGCTCTTTCAACTCTTTCAATTCCATAAAATCTATCTTGTATGATGGAATAGAAATAGGTCGAGTGTCTGGTAATGGGTCAATTCCAAAATCTATCTCCCTATCTAGGGGTATCCCAGGGAGATCATCACGAAAGACTTTTGGGAATTCATTAACTACTGGAACCGACTAGAGGGAAGGACTTTCAGTGCTAAAATATTTGACCCAAATAATGTGGTATAAGCAACCTTTGGATATAAGCTTATGGGCCCTAAGATAAGATATGAACTTCCCCTTAGGTGTAAAAGAATATCCCTCCCATTCTATAACTAGCTCATTAGGAAAATAGAAGGTGACCTTTCGGGTTCTACAATCTAGTGTAGCATAGTTCAAGTGGATCCAATCCATCCCAGGAAAGCATTAAAGTCCACCATATTAAGCTCTACAATGTCTACCATTGTATCTTAATAAAAGACAGACACCACACAATTTCTATAAACTTGGTTAGCAACAATAGAGTCACCAACAAGGGTGGAGACATAGAAGAGTTCAGGAATATTCTTGAGCTCAAAACCAAAACCAACTACCACATAAGGGGTCACATAAGATAAGATAGAATTGGGATCAAGAAACACATATACATCATGAGAGAATATCTGCAACATACCTATAACCATATCTAGTGAAGACTTTATGTCCTGATGAGTAGATAAATCACACAGATGGTTATGACTCTTGCCTACTCTGGGAGTATTCCCCTTAATAGCTGGGGATGAGGATGTAAAAGTTGGGTCTTTGCTTTCCCCAAACGTCCCTTTTGACGAGAGATAATTCCTAAGGATATGGTCAAGCAAAACACACCCATAGCATAAACGGCTCCCCTGCTGGCATCATTTTGGGTGATTTATTCCATAAGTGCCACAGTGAGGGTATTGTCTGAATGACTGGGCCACACTCTACTAAGACTGAGTATCCTAAGCTTTGAGACTAGCTCCTGACTGAAACCCCTGCTCACCCGAAGGCCTGGGTTTAGGTGCACTGGCTGACGACTGAACATTGCTCCATAATTTATTCTTAGACCATTTCTTGCCCCACTTTCCACTCTGTTGCTGGTTGGCATCCAGTTCTGCAGACTTAGATCTCTTAACTTGCCTCTTCTATACTCTTCTTGCCTCTTCTTTTCCTTCTCTACTTGTTGGATATACACTACTAACCTGTAGATACCAATATCTTTGTTTAGCATTGCCCCCTTAAATTCTAAAACCAAATCATTCGAGAGGCCAGATGCGAACTTACTCATACGAGCTCTCATGTTGCACACCAACTCTGGAGAATATCGAGACAACTGGGTGAATTTCAATGCATATTCTTTGATGCTCATCTTTCCTTGCTTCAGATTAATAAATCCCTCAACCGTAGCCTTCTTCAATTCCTGAGAAAAGAAATTATCTAGGAAAGCCTTTAAAAATTCCCCCATACAGCAGGTTTTACATCCTCCTCTCTCAACTTTTCCCACTCATTGTACTACTGGTAAGTCATGTCTTTCAGCTGATAGGCCGCAAACTCTACCCCCTCAAAATCACTGGCATGCATAACCCTAAATATTTTATCCATCTCATCTATAAACCCTTGAGGGACCTCCTCAACCTTGGTACCTATAAAGGTGGGAGGGTTCAGCCTCATGAACTGGCCAACTTGAGTTATTTTAGAAGAAATAGGCACAAAACTCACATCTCCAGAATGACAAGACTGAGAACCCACAAGTTGAGCAATCATGTGGATAGGTTGATGAAACTCAGCATTTGAGAACTCTCTTTGAGTGAACTAAGAATGGTTGATAGGAGCCTGAAGAGGGCTAGTTTGGACTCGAGAAACCCCTGGAGTAGCAGTGAACTCAGGGGTACGGGCTCTATAACAGGTCTGCATCCCATGAGTTTGGCAGACATCTTAAGAATTTGTCCTAATAGGGATGGAGGCCCTGACTGAGGTGTTCTGCTCATTGGATCAATGGGGAGGCATGATCTGAAACGTAGGAAATCATGAGATAGGAAACATTCAAACCCTATAGCACAAACTAGAACATGAAGAAAAAAGGAAACATTTCTAAATGCCTTATAGCTCTCTCTTATAAGTGTTAAGCGCTACACACCCATAAAAAGTACTTTACCTGACACAGCTTCATAGACACTCTGGGACCCTGAACCGTACTCTTATACCAAGCTTTTCATGACTTGAGCTAGGGCTCTGGTCGAGATAGGCATCCCGAACTACTAAGGTTTGAGAACCCTTTAGCATACGATCATGAGCATAATCTTTATAGAGTAAATTTATGAAAGATAAACTGAAAACACGATAGGGATCTTAGTGCAATAAAAACAAATCCATCATAACATCAATTTATGAAAACCAACTTCAGTCTAAACCAGTCTATGAAGCCTTCACTGAGATGATCATACTAGTCTGTCTAAACTGGGACAAGGCCCCCTGCTGGACCATAAAACAATTGAAACTAACATATAGATAGAATGCCTCGAATTAAGGGAGGCTCACCAACTCTGAATATTGAAGGAAACCTGCAGCTGAGCTAGACCATAAGACTATGCCTCAGAACTTGTATTGTAAGGGTAAATACTTGGAAAGTATTGGTATGCAGATCTAATCCAAAATAAAATATAATTCATGTAAATTAATTGAGAGCATTACAAAATTAATTTAGCATTATATAGGTAAAAAAATATGCGCATAATTCACGAGCTTTAAAATATTTTTGTAAATCATGGACTCAACTCTTTGCTTTAGTTCTGAGCTAGATAGTATACCCTATAACTTAGTGCCTGTAATGAACTGAAAATGATTCCCAAGATGTCACACGGTGCTTCGAACTACAAATAGTCCCGAGCTAACCTTGTAAGCTTGTTGCTCCTTCTGAAACTCAAACTAAAGAAAATCTAAGCATACAAAACACTGAAATACTGAATCTACTGTCTGAACTGCACTGAATTTAAATGAACATAATGTCTAAAAGTATTTAACTAGGAAGTCTGAACAACCAACATTGTAAGTCTAAAATATATCTAATAGTCGGACAAGCCTCTAACACTGCTAACTAAAGAGTTGCTGGGACAGACCCCTAGTTGACTCAAACTGATTGAAAGCAACTGAATAAACTACTCTATAAAGTGGGAAATCTAAATAACTGGGTCCCTGAACTGTAAGGATTCACTAACTGTAGGGATGTAGATAGGGATGCTTGCGGTCAATCACGCTGCCGGAACTGAGCACCTGAACCTACATTATTAAACAATGTAGAACTATATGTGGATCAATACTTTTGGAATGTAATGAGTATATGGGGGTGAATGCATCAGTAAAACAGTATCTGAAAGTATATATAACTTGTAAATAATGTATGCTGAGTGTAAAATACTCACATTGGCTTGAATAATGTAAAAGCTGTGAAATATAAATATATTGTAATAAAGCATAAAGACAGTCTTTGTGAGCTATCACACTTAGTTCTAAAAGCTCTTCTGTTATTCTGTTTTAGGACTTAGAGATTAGGGAGGTTTTTCTAACCGACATACACTATGTGAGCTGTCATAGTGTCCAACTTCTAGTTCCCCTAAGGGGAAAACCTTACATTGTGGAGAGGTGTCATACTCTTGCCAAGGAGTATAACCTGAGCTAAGTGATCACAATATGTATCTGCATTCATATAAATGGGAATAATCTAAATCTATACCTACGTTGGCTCATAGTTATGGGGTATGAGACCTTGGAAGCATACCCAATTCGATGCTAAATACTGCTCCCTTTAATCAGTATGCTCATTTTATAGAAAATTCACCTTAAAAATAGCATAAAGATTTATATTGAAAACCAGTTATGCATCTGTCTGTTTTAAATTGTAATCAAAACTAAATGTGTGGATTTCATATCTTAGCTAAGGATCAAAAGATCAAATCTTGCTTAAAATCTGAATACATGCTTATCAAAGAATGCTTAAACATCATATTTCTTGAAATATCAAGGCTTGAACTTAGGGCTTATAACCCATGCTTGAAAATCACAACAAACTTCATGCTCAACAATAATAATCTTGAAATACTTGAACAATTCTAGTCAAGATAATGAAATTCAATTCTCAATATGTGAAATCAAGTCTCATGTATAAACATGTGAAAGTAGATATGCAATTCAACACTTAAATCACTTGTAACTTCATAAACTTCAAGTAATCATAATTGGGTATGAGCCCTAAATTAAAATTCATGTAAATTCAACTTTTAAAGCTAGTTTTGGGCATAAGGATGAAAGAAGTATCCTTGTTCATAACCCCACATACCTTATTTGATTAATTGGATATAGAAGCTTCAACTTTGAATCCCTAATGATGTTCTTGAAACTTCTTCTTAAAGTTCTTGGACCCAAAAACTTGAATTCTTAATTATCTTGAAAAAGGAATGGTGAAACTTTGGATTTCTTAGAGTTAAAGTTGAAGCCTTAGGGTTACTTGGAGAGAAATTTTGGTGAGAAATGAGTATATTCTACTTAGAATAGGGTTAAATCTTTTGTTTTCACGACTTAAAGTGGGGGAAAATGACAAAACTACCCTTGGGAATTAAAATTCGTAACTAAAACCTAGTTCAGACCTTCACAGCGATGCGCCAAGGCTGTCATCGCGATTTTCACCGCGATGTTGTTCAATCGCAGTGACTTACTGGAATTAGATAGTTGATGTTTGCCCTTCACCACGACGCAGTGACTCCTCCATCGATATACTCACTACGACATAGTCCAATCGTGGTGAGCTGCTGCTTGGGAAATTCAAATGTGGTCCAACCCTCATCTGAAAAATTCAAAACTTATCCGAGAATGCTACTTACACCCCTGAACATGAATTAACTCAAAAACCATCGTCTCGAAGCCCTAAAGGTAAACTTAAAAATCCTCGAAGTTAAGGGAGTCAAAAAGTGACTGTCCCTCAACACTTAGTCTTATTTTCAGGTTCTAAGTGCCTTAAGCAAGTACTAGGGCTAAGCTAAACTAGGAACATACGAGGTATTACAGTGCCCATGGGCTATATGATTTTGCCATTAACTCTTCGGTGAAGCCCCCAACCCATGTTTGCCGCAAGGATTGGAGTTTCTATCATCCATTACGCCAAAAGCACATTGCAAACGTACAATACATATTTCAGGACATAATAAACCTGCATCGGCAAAACCATTTCCAGCAATGAGTTATCTAAACTCGTGCCTTCTTTGGGTAACCATATAACTCTCTTTAAGCTCAATTTTAACGTTCTTAAAATTACACTTCATGCTTATGAAAGAGTTTATTTCTTATTCTGTTAAGGGCATACATAACAGGGTATCATCGTAACCAGACTTGCAAGTCAATCATATTATTTTATATCATGTCATACCATATCGTTTCCATATCCCTTCTCATTCAAAAATATGTTAAATACCACCAAAATATTTGCATAACACATAAGAGTTCTTATTTCAAAAGCATATGAAAAGTTACGCAAAACACTATCTTTTCAAAACTTTAACACATGGTGGTCAATTCTTTGATTAATCACATGCAATTTATTTATTTAACACAATGAGCAATCGTAAAATAAGAAAACATGCTCTCATTGAATAATAAAATAATGTCAATCCATAAATGATAGTAAAACACTTAAACCCAACATTTAATCACGCAATAGAACAACCCATAACGTGGTAAGACCATAGATTTTATCCTGGGTGAGGAAATTTCATAAATCACGCTCATAAGTCACTTTTCAAAATTCAAATCATATATGCTCATGGTTATAAATCAAGCTTATGGAAAATCCTTCATGATAATTACATACCTTCATCAAATTGGGTTCATGATGCATGCTTTTCAAGTGGTTTACCAAAACCCATTACATTTACATAAATATATATTCTTAAAGTTTGTTAAAACATTAAACTTAAACCCATGAGAGTTAGGATAGTCCCATATACCTTGATAACGATGAAAACGTAGATTAATTTGATCCTTGGAGATTAGAATCCTCAAACCCTAGGTAGTTTCTCCTCTCTTGCTTATTGAATGATGTTTAGGGAATTACAGAGGTGATATAACATTTTAAAGACCCTTTATTTGTCAAAAAAGAATTAGGCACAATTTAGGAATGATAAAATATCTCAATTCCCTTAAATAAATAAAATAGAGCAGAATTGATGCGTGGGAGGGGGTCTGTGGCGTGGGGCTATTGCGAACCACAAGGTACGCTGCGTGAGGCCATTGCGAATCCCGTGGTCCACGGCACGGGGCCAAAGCAGACCCATTCCAGTGGCTGTTTGCGTCCCCTACGCGTAGCGGTGCCATCGGGGTACCCGTTCCGCGACGCAAACCTATTTTTTTTTAAGTTTAAACTACCCCCAACCCCTTCAACTCAACTTGATCTGATTAAATATCGATAGGGGTCGTAAGATCTCACTTTACACATTATTTGAGTGATCTGAAGTCCGGGGCATTATATTTTTCCACCACAGCCAATCCATCAACCCCACTCCATACAAAATGATTAAAAAAAAAAAAAAAGAAACTTCGTTCCATCCTTTAGGTAACTTAGTTCTATGAATCAAAGAAGCTCAACTTTTAGGCTTGTGAACCGAAAAATAGGTCTTTTCCTATGTTGACCATACTTTTGTTATTTTGCTAGTTTAATGTACAAGCTTTGCACGTGTATGTTACATTAGTCAATAGTAAAATTATATATACGAAGAAGCCGAGAAAAGTTGTTGGAAGAAATAACTGAGATGAAGATATCAAAAAGGATTTCTCATTTGCTCACAAAATTGTAATGATGGTAACTTGAAAAAGCTTGAACACTTCAACTATAGGGACTTGTGTGTTATGGCTCTTATTCTATTACTATACTTTTTTGGGACTCTTTTATATCATATACAAGTGAAAAAAAATCTACTCATGTTAGTTCTCTATATATTTTCTTTTGATTTATTTATTATTATCATTATAAATCATAAATATATTTAATGGACAAATAACTCTTAACTACATTTACAAACTCTATAAATGAGTATGATAAAGCAAGAAGACTACCTAAAAGTTACCATTTGAGAAAACTATAAAACATTTACCAAGAGACTAAGAACACTATAATTTTGCCACTAAATCAACTTCAATAACCATGTGTTTTCCTTAAAAAATAAAATATTATGGAATGTATATGTGCTACATAAATTTAATTCATATTGCAATCTGATTTGGGTCTGAGGAATATTCATTTTTTCCTGACTTTCTTTTTTGCTACAAAAACTCACAATTTCACCTTTTTCACTTTTACTTCTATCATCAAATTTCAAAAATTACTCCAATTTATATTCATGTTCAAACACAACTTGAAATACAACTCCAATTTCAAATCTTTTTCATTTTCATGGCCAAACGCCTACCAAATTTCAATATTTCATTACAAGTAAACTACCTGAAAGAAATTAACGAATCTTGTTAGGAATCTCGCTTTCATATTTGTTGCTATCAAGCTTCTTCGTCTCAGTCATTAATCATTGATAAGAAAGACCTCAACTACTTCAAAACAACAAAAGCCTAATATTGAAGATGAACACTTGTTTTATGAAACAAGGCTTTTACACACCCTACAATCTAAATGGAAATGAAAAAGGAAAAAGAAAAAAAATCCAAAGTCATCACATACTATATAATGTACATGGATGTCAACAATAAAGCCTTCTTTAACCCACATTCTCCTAGACGCCAAAGGCAAATGTATAGGAGATGTTTAGAATTATCACAAATAATTAGAGATATTATGATCAGTAACCAAATATAACAAAACCAAGTATGTAATCGACCTAATTAAAGTATATGCTCTAATACACTAGGTGCAAACACAATTGATTTGAATAATCAGCTAATGCATCCAATACTATTGACCAATCATCACATGATCCATCAGCTCTAATACGATTACCAAAGGATGCAATGTAGTGGATGGAGTTACTCTTTCCTTAATCAGAGATTTTGGTTTCGAGTTTAGGGAGTATTTCCCACAATAAATCTTACATGACGCAAATCTAAATTAATCGATCTCCAATTCAATATGCAATTACTAAATTTCGAATGAAAAACCAACATATATAAACATGATTATAATATTTATTTGTGATATGAACAGAAAATAGTGTTTTACCAGTAATACTAACCAAAAATTTTCGAAAATATTTTTGCCTCTCCATCCAAAGAAATGTGCATCTCCAATATCCTAATTTTATAAAGGTGAGTAAAACAAGTTAAATTAAACTAAGAAAATAACATATGATAAATGTCAATATAATACATTTGAATAATATACGATGAATTGATTAATATAACATAATTGCAGATAAAGATGCAATAAAAGAATATGAGAAATTAAGATCAATAAACTAACAAAAAGGTGTTATACAGAATAGAGGAGAAAATAAAAATCAATGTATTATTCTTATTGGCAATTGAATCTATATCAATATACAATAATAAAGGAGGATCTTAAACTCGTGATATTTGAGTATTGTTATTTATCTTTTATCTTAGATTTTTGACATTTTTTCTTCATTTAAATTCATTTACTCAATTAAAATATTGAATAAAAGAACTTAATGTTTTCAGTTACTCAAAATTCATCAAAAGACTTTTTGAAAACTCAAATGTCCCCTACTTTAATTTGTTTATTCAACTACTTCTGGAGCATATGAAAAGGTTCTACTTTAATGCCTTTAAACGTAAAGCTTTTATTGCATAAAACTATAAACTGAATGTTAGCAAATCCAATCTATTTCTTAGCCACCATATGAATTTTAGAAGCATTTGAAAAGATATTTTGCAACTTTAGTTCTTTCTGAAATAAGTTGTATTGTTCTTTCAAGTAATTTTAATTATTGGCATAATACATAAACAAGATCTTTAACTTGACACCAAATTATTACTATGATCTTTAACTTTATCAGTGCACAAGTAGGACCTTTAATTATACAAAAGTTGAAAAAAAGACACTCCAATCCTACCTGGCAAAAAGCATGTATACTGTAACGCCTCGAGTCTGTACCCCGAATGCTACACAGTGCTCATAATCTCGAAGGACCACAAGCTAACTCATGACTGGTACCTGCTGCCAGAGGCGGATCCAAGATTCGAAAGCTTCGGGTGCCACCTTATTTTGAACAATAACGTATACTCCATACGATATTTTAGCATAGTGGAATCAATATTCAAAGAGTTATATATATCTAACAAGTGTTAGTATTACATGAAGGCTTGCCTAGTTGGTATTGTCAAGTGCTTTGTAAAGAAGAGGTCACGGGTTCTATTCTTCATAGCCACACTATGTTTTTTTTAAAGAGAAAATAGACAAGTAAAAATCACTCTAATAATACAGTGCAGAGCGGGTTTCGAACCCGCGTTGTTGGAGTTAAACCAAACAATTTCGATTGAGTTCTATATTGAACTGAGTGACTGTGTCTGACAGGCTTGATTTTGTGGAACTCTACTGAGTTCCATATTGAACTGAGTGACTGTATCTGACAGTCTTGAATCTGTAAAATTGAACTGAGTTCTATTCTGAGACTGTAACTGAAACTGAGACTGTGGGAGGTAATTATCTAACCGACATGCCCCTCTCTAAACCGATTGAGGTACAATCTGTCACTCCAGTTGAAAGGGTGTCAATACCGTGTCACGAGTAAAGACAAGCTGAGTCACCCTCATCTGGTAGTTACTCTAAACGAGAATGGTGGTACCTTCAACTGACAAGTAGATCACCTCATCAACCCTCAACTGGCAGGTTGATGTCTCAACCTACGCTGGCTACGTAGTTCTGGAATACAAGGACTGATTCTAAGACTCACACCCTCTACTGGCAGGTGAGTCCCCATTCTTGGGTTCACTCGGTGCTAAATCCTACTACAAAATGAATAGGCACTGGACTGAACTGTTACTGATCATACTGTTTAACTGAACTGAACTGAGTTCACTGAGTTATGTTGATTGACGGAATGTTACTGAATTCTGTTAACTGACTGAATTTACAAAGGTCTAAACTAAATACTGAACTGGACTGGACTAATACTGAGTCTACTAAGTTCTTTTTGAGTTGTGTAATTGACTGAGAGTACTACAAATCGTGACATGACTGATACTATCTTGAGACTAATCATGGCTCTAGGTAATCAACTAAATTATTGGGTATTAAATACCCCCAGGATTCGATAGCATAAATTATAAGACATAGTATTATCTTGAAATATGATAAATAACTACTTGATCATCATTCATTCATTGGGATATTTTAGCACACACTTGCATGACATGAACTTGAATACATCCTAACATGCTATAATTTCATCATTTAATTCTCATGAATAACTCATCAAACAGTTGGAAGGCATTGTATATGCATATAGTACTAATCAACACATGAGCATCATAATTTCAAGGCTTTAACATAAATTCACATGATAATACATACATAATAGTTGTTTTTACATAAATCTTGCACTTAATCATGGAATATAAATCCAATCAACATTATAATCATGAATACACTTGAATTCAAATTATGAAAAGCATGAAATCAAGCTACTTGAAGTGTAAAAGAGTTTCTTGAACTCCAAGGGTAGAAGGAACCCTTGGATGAATACTTGACATACCTTGGTTGCTAAATTCTTGAATATTAATGGTGGAATCTTTAGCCTTGAATTTGTAATTTAATCTCCTAAGGTTTTTGTTCTTGAGTGTTTTAAGAAAGAATGAATATAATTTGCTAATTGAGGGCTAAATCTCGTGTTATGGGGCTGAAGGACGTTGGAAAAAGATCCAATTACCCCCAAAGGCACATCATTTTAATGACTAAAAATTGAACCATCGACGCGTAGATAGATGTATCGCATCATTGAAATTGATGCTATAGCCAACGCACCACGTTGAGTCCGCATTGGTTAACTGGAAATTGCCCCAGGAAGCCAACGAAAATATTGATTGATGCTATGGCGAATGCGCTACACCGAGATCGCATCAATACACTATTTTGGATTCCTAAACGTGGTTCAAACGAGTTTCAAAACATATGAAACTCGTTCGAGAACATGTACTGACATTTTTGATCATGAATTAACCTAAAGATTGACATTTTAAGGTCATAGAGGTCGTAAAAATAGAGTCACCAACTTACAAAGGCCAAAATGAAATTAAGTTTGAATACTTAGCTAAAATTTTTCTAAGTATGGCACCCCTTAGTAAGCTTAAAAGACTAAGTTAAGCTTTGAATTTTGCAGGGTCTTACAATATCTCCCCTTTGGGAACATTCATCCTTGAATGAGACTGATTAAACTGAGAATATTGATAGACTGAATTTAGACACTGGACATGCACAACTGAAGCATGATTCCATGATAGGAATTACTGTTATTATGGATTATCATACTGAATATGCATATTTGATGCATGAGTACATAGCTGAACGTGATTCATGAATACACAACTAAGTATGCAACGTTAATTGGTACTACGTTGGTAGCTATATCTGAATATAAGACTGAGTGATTCAAAGGAAAACTATTACCTTAGGCTGAGTCTGAGGTTGCGGAGAAAAGGTGAGGGATACTTGGTCCACATGTCTGCTTCTGCTTCCTACGTAGCTCTCTCAACGGACTGATTTTGCCAAAGAAGTTTGACTAGAGGGACTTCTTTGTTCCTTAGTCTGCGAATCTAATAGTCAAGGATTTTGACTGGAATCTCTTTATAAGAGAGGCTATTCTGAACATCTATGCCCCTATAAGGACTACGACTGCTGGGTCACCTATGCATTTCTTAAGCAAGGAGACATGGAACACTGGATACACTGAAGCTAAGTCTGAAGGCAATTCAAGATCGTAAGCTACCTTTCTGAAATAGTTGATAATTCGGTAAGGACCGATATATCAGGGACTAAGTTTCCCCTTATTGACAAACCTCTTCACTCCTTTCATAGGAGAGATTTTCAAATTCACAAAATCACCAATCTAGAATTTGAGATCCTTTCTGTGTACATTTGCATACGACTTCTGTCAGCTCTGAGCTATCTTAAGCCTTTCCCTGATCAACTGAACTTTCTCTAAGGTATCAAATACCAAGTCAGGCCCTATCACTTCAGCCTCACCCATGTTAAATCAATGAATGGGAGATCTACACCTTCTCCCATAGAGTGCCTCAAACAGAGCCATCTGAATGCTGGAATGATAGTTATTGTTATATGCGAATTCAATCAAAGGCAAGTGGTCATCCCAACTACCTTTAAAGTCTATCGCTCATGCTCACAACATATCTTCTAAAGTCTGAATGGTCCTTTCTTCTTGACTATCTGTCTGAGGATAAAAGGTTGTACTGAGGTGAACTCGGGTACCAAAACCCTTTTGGAATGCTTTCTAGAAATTAGAGGTGAACTAGGTACCTCTATTTGAGATAATGTACAGCGGAACACCATGCAACTAGACTAACTCCTTGATATAAAGTTTAGCATAATCCTTGACTAAATAAGAGGTATGGACTGGTAGAAAATGACCTGAATTGGTCATTCTGTCTATAATGACTCAAATTAAATCATGCTGACGACGAGTACAAGGTAAACCTATCACAAAGCCAATATTCACTTCTTCCTATTTCCAGGTGGGAATACTAAACTCCTGCATGGACCCACTAGGCTTCTGATGTTCAATCTTAACCTACTGACATATTGAGCACTTAGCCACCAACTCTGCAATATCTCTCTTCTTCCCACTCCACCAATAGATCTCCCATAAATCACTGTACATCTTAGTGGCACCTAGATGAATAAAGTAGCACGCACCATGAGCTTCTACAAGAATTCTCTATCTCAAGTCATTTGCACCTAGCACATATAGCCGACCCTAGTAGCGCAACACACCATCTTCCCCTTGGGAGAAAACCTTTACCTTATGATCTCTGACTGATTCCTTCAACTTGACTAGACTGGGATCCCTATCCTACTTTTCCTTTACCTCAGAAACCAGGGTGATTTGAACTACTCTGCACCCATACACTACCTTATGTTGAATTGACTAAGCGAACACCTAGTTGGGCAAGCTGATGAACTTCCTGAGAAACACTACCCGTAAACATCCTACTGAGAGTATCAACCATAACATTAGCATTAACCAGATGATACAGGATGCTCATGTCATA
The DNA here is from genome assembly GCF_002878395.1 of Capsicum annuum. Lineage (NCBI taxonomy): Eukaryota > Viridiplantae > Streptophyta > Magnoliopsida > Solanales > Solanaceae > Capsicum > Capsicum annuum. The sequence goes on from NC_061114.1 coordinate 195,239,401, forward strand.
GTCTATCAATAACTCCAACCACCTTCTCTGACGGAGGTTTAAATCTTTTGAGAGAACATATACTGTAGACTCTTATGGTCAGTGAACACATCAACGTGCACCCTATACAAATAGTGCCTCCAAATATTTTAGGCAAATACTACTGCTGCTAACTCAAGATTATGAGTAGGATAGTTCTTTTCATGAGGCTTAAGCTGTCTAGAGGAGTAGGCTATGACCTTACCTCTCTGCATCAAAACACATCGTAAACTAACTCTGGAGGTACCACAAAGTACCACAAACCCATCTGAACCATTTGATAAGGTCAAAACTAGAGTTGTAATGAGTCGAGTCTTCAACTCCTGAAAACTCTTTTCACAAGAATCTGACCATTGGAATTTGACTTTTTTCTAAGTCAATCTGGACATAGGAGATGCAATCGATGAAAATCCCTCAACAAACCATCGGTAATTGCCAACCAAGCCCAAGAAACTCCTAATATCTGATGGAGAGATAGGTCTAGGCTAGTTTCTCACTAGTTTGATCTTTTAGGGATCAACTCTAATGTCATCACCAGAAATGATATGGCTAAGAAAAGCTACTGACCTTAGCCAAAATTTGCACTTACTAAATTTAGTGAATAGCTGATGGTTTCTTAGAGTCTGTAGTACTATTCTGAGATGGTCTGTATGATCATGCTCAGTACGGGAGTAGACAAGAATGTCATCTATAAAGACTATAACGAACATGTCCAAGTACTGCTTGAACACACGGTTCATCAAGTTCATGAAAGATATTGGGGCATTGCTAAGACCAAATGACATGACTAAGAATTCGAAGTGACCATACTGAGTTTTGAAGGCTGCTTTTGGGATGTCACATTCTTTGACTCTGAGCTGATGATAGCCCAATTTAAGGTCTATCTTGGAGAAGTAGCTGGAACTCTGAAGTTGGTCAAACAAGTCATCAATTTTGGAAAGGGAATACTTGTTCTTGACTGTAACTTTATTTAGCTGAAGGTAGTCAATACATATTTGAAGAGAACCGTCTTTTTTATGGATGAATAAAATTGGTGTGCCTCATGGGGACACACTGGGTCTGATAAATCCCTTATCTAGGAGATTTTTTAACTATTCTTTTAAATCTCTAAGTTCTGCTGAAGCCATTTTATATGGCGGAATAGATATGGACTGAGTATCTAGAAGAAGGTCTATTCTGAAGTCGATTTTCTTTCAAAAAGAACTCAGGAAAGATCTTCGGGAAACACATCTGGGAATTCACATGCTATTGACACTGATTCAAAAGTAGGGGTTTCTGAACTAGAGTCTTGGACTCAAACGAGATGGTAGACACATCCCTTATATATCATTTTTCATACCCAAAGGTAAGAAATAAGTTAACCCCTAAGTGATGAAGTACTACCCTTCCACTCAAGGATGGGTTCATTCAGGTGAAGTTTCGACTAGGTACGCCAAAATAGTAGCTGGACGTTTATTCTGGGCTACCATAGAATGAGCTAGGGTGGTGAAAGCTGCTCTGAACTCAGCGTAAGAAACATGTTCGTCCAGAGGATCTGGATGGATAAGCTGGGGTTCTAGATGGTCTCCTGTTTCTCTTTCCTTAGTTTTCTTTAAAGGCATGTTCTGTAAGCGGAAGAGAAACTTGGATTAGACAGAGAGTTTAACTGGATTTCATGCTCACTCACACGATATGAGTACTGAAAGAAGGGAAAATTTTCCTAAAACATCTCATAGCCTCCTGTCCATAAGTGTGGCGCGCTACACACCCATGTATAAGACTCTATTAGATATCGCTTTCAGACTTTCTTGGACTCTGTTGAACCTTAGGCTCTGATACCAAGTTTGTAATACCCCGAGTCTGTACCCCGTATGCTACACGGTGCTTATAATCTTGAAGCCCAACAAGCTAACCCATGACTGGTACCTATTGCAATAATTGAATAATAATGTTGTAAATATGTGGAAATTTTATAGAAACTTGTCGTAAGGTTCAATATCTAAATAAACTGAATACGGTATAACAATACCAAAATTGAAACATCTGTCTAAAAATACTCTAGTCTGAAAAGCCTCTAAACTATCTGAAATGTGGAGTTTATGGGACAAGTCCCCAACTAACTCTGGCTACTGAAATAAAATTGAAATACTGAAGTGATAATCATATCCTCGAACTATGAGATCTCACCACTAACTCTAACTACTGAAAATTTGTAACTGCTAAAGATGATTGGGAGCCCGTGCGTTTGAACCTATGATATAAAACATCACAGTACAAAAAAAAGGTATGCATCAGTACTTTGAATGTTCTAGTATGCTAAGTGAGGTAGGCTGAAATGCATGGGTTCATATGCATGAACAATAATGGCTAAATGACATAAATATAATAGAATGAGAGTATATGCATGAATACATAACTGTAACTGAGATCGTGACAACACTGAATACTGAGTCTGAATACTGATTAATTGATATCTAAGTATACTCATACTGAATTACTGATAACTGAATGATTGTATCTGAAAGTCTTAATTCTGTGGAACTATACTGAGTTCTGTATTGAACTGAGTGACTGTGTTTGACAGTGCTGAATCTGTAGAACTGAACTGAGTTCTATTCTGAGACTGGAACTGAAATTGAAATTGTGGGAGGTAATCATCTAACTAACATACCCTTCTCTAAACTGATTAGGGTCCAACTTGTAACCCTAGTTAGAAGGGTGTTAATACCGCTCCACGGGTAAAGATAAGCTGATTCACCCTTATCTGACAGGTTCTCTAAACGAGAATGGTGGTACCCTTAACTGGCAGGTAGATCATCTCATCAACCCTCAACTGGTAGGTTGATGTCTCAACCTATGCTAGCTACATAGTTCTGGAACACTAGGACTGCTTTTAAGACTCATATCCTTTACTGGCAAGTGAGTCCCCATCCTTGGGTTCACTCGGTGCTGAATCCTATTCCCAACTGATTTTTAAACTGTTCTAAGCTATACTGAACTGTTACTGATCATACTATTTAACTGAACTAAACTGATTTTACTGAGTTTCATTGACTGATGAAATGCTACTGAATTCTGTTAACTGACTGAATTTACTGAGGTCAAAACTGAATACTGAACTAGACTAGACTGATACTAAGTCTACTGAGTTCTTCCTGAGTTTTGTAACTGACTGAGAGTACTACTAATTGTGATATGATTGATACTATCCTGAGATTGACCATGGCTTTAGGTAATCCGCTAAATTATCGGGTATTAAATATCCCCAGGACTCGATAGCATAAATTATAAGACATGGCATAATCTTGAAACATGATAAATAACTACTTGATCATCATTCATTCATTGGGATATTTTAGCAAACACTTGCATGACATGAACTTGAATACATGCTAACATGCTATAATTTCATCATTTAATTCTCATGAATAAATCATCAAACACTTGGAAGACATTGTATATGCACATAGTACTAATCAACACATGAGCATCACAATTTCAAGGATTTAACATAAATTCACATGATAATACATACAGAATAGTTGTTTTTACAAAAATCTTGCACTTAATCAAGGAATATAAATCAAATCAACATTATAATCATGAATACATTTGAATTCAAATCATGAAAAGCATGAAATCAAGCTACTTAAAGTGTAAAAGAGTTTCTTGGACTCTAAGGGTGGAAGGAATCCTTGGATGAACACTTGACATACCTTGGTTGCTAAATTCCTAAAGTTTAATGGTGGAATATTGAGCCTTGAATTTGAAATTTAATCTCCTAGGATTTTTGTTCTTGAGTGTTTTGAGAAATAATGAATATAATTTTCTAATTGAGTCTAAATCTCGTGTTATGGGGCTGAAGGACGTGGAAAAAAGACCCAATTAACCCCAAAGGTGCGACTTTTTAATGACTAAAAATTGAACCATTAACACCAGACAGATGCACTGCGTCATTGGCATCAACGTAATAGCCAACACATCGCGTCGAGTCCACGTCGGTTCACTAGAAATTGCCACTAGAATCCAGAAAATATTGATCGATGCGTTGGCCGCCGCGTTGCACCGAGATTGTGTTGATACACTAGTTTGGATTCTCAAACGTGATTCAAACGAGGTTCAAAAAATACGAAACTGATCCGAAAATACCTACTGACATTCCTGATTATGAATTAACCTAAAGATTGACATTTTAAGGTCATAGAGGTCATAAAAATAGAGTTGCCAACTTATGAAGGCCAAAATTATACTAAGTTTGAATACTTAGATAAAGTTTTTCAAAGTATGGCACCCCTTACCAAGCTTAAAAGACTGAGTAAAGCTTAGGATTTTGCGGGGTCTTACATATACACTCAAAAACATGCGCGTCAGAGTTAGAATTGAAGTGTTTGTTCAACTTCTGTATAGTTAAAGGGACTACCTGTGCACTTGAAAAGTTAAAGGTCATAGTTATAATGTGTCTTTTTTAATAGGTAACAATATCTGAGTGGATTACTAATCCACGTAGAAGAGATTGAGTTTCACGCATGTAAATTTCAAAAGTGGAGTTTTTTTTGTTCAGATTTTATATAGTTAAAGGGCCTACTTGTGTACTGACAAAGTTAAAGGGCATAGTTATAATTTTATGTCAAGTTAAAGGTCTTGCTTATGTATTATGCCTTTATTATTATAAATAACTTAACAATTAAATATATTATATAGTCACATGAATTCTTGAAGTAACTTGTAAAGTTGTTGCCTTGGACAGTTAGGAAGATACTCAAGGCTAAGGTGACCTTGGAGATCCTTGTCTATGAATGGTGCGAGATCAACATGCATGAATTTGCTATCATGGTGATCTACATTGAGGAGGATTGTATTCGACATGGGACATCTCAAATGGATATTCAATTTTTGATTTTTATCCTTTATCTTCGATTTTTGATATTTTTTTTAATTTTATTTTAGCCTTGTAGGCCGTACATATATACTATAGCAAGGAACACGAGAATTTTCCAAAGAAAAAAAAGATCCACACTGGAACATAGTAGAATTATTGCACATGAGTGCATGAAAAGACATAGGAAAATAGTTCAAGGTTTGGACATAGTTAATTATTACTCCTAGAGGGTCTATTAGTAGTTTATGTGATGTTATATGTGTATATTCTGTGAGAATAAGTAGAGGGTAGAAACTTAAGGTGGTAGAGACATGGTTTTACATGTAAACTATTCTCTTTATAATAAAGGAACAAATCTTCACGTTTGTTTATCTTCAAACCCCTAATTCGCTTTTGTTCTCTGCTACTTATGGGGGTCTCAGTTAATTTTCCTTCCTTTAGATACTACGTTGTTTCTGTTTCTTAGTTTAAAAGGATGATATTTATTTTTTTAAAAAAAGATGTTGTTTTCATGTGACCACGTCGCCATAAGGTCATGGATTCAACTTGTGAAATTATACTTTTATAGAAATGCAAGATACAACTGCATGTCATATACCGTTGTGGTTTGACCCTTTCTTGACTTTGTGCATAGTGCATTGGGATGCCTTTTTTCCTTATGTAGTCACATGAATATCATATTTAGTTTAGGTGAAAATAAAAAAGTTGTTGAAAGGACCATTTTCCGGTAGATACCTAAAGAAAAGAAAAGTGAATGAGAAATAGTTAATTCACTGTAAAGTTAGCATATTTGAGAAATTATCTCATTTAGCTTTATTTTAGCATTTCTGCCAAAGCAATTAATGAAATAAATAATGAATATTGTTGTCAACCTCCTTATTTGGAATTGAGGAATAGTTATTATTGTTAATCTTGTGTATGTGGAGGATATAAATAAGTGAATTATCTCTTATATCGTTCTACTTTTTTTTATTTGAAAATAGTTAAAGAAAAAAATCATAAAATTTGTACAATGAATATTTTCTTAATCGTGAGAAAAAAATCATAAAATTAGAACAATACATTTTTTGTTATTCGCGCGAAGCGCAAACATATTTACTAGTATAATAATAAAAGAAGAATCAAGAGAAGGTGATGTGGCACCTCTCTTTAGCCAAGGATCCTATTTATCTTTTTTCTCGTTTTTTGGAGTTTTTCTTTCATTTTTTCAATTATTTTATTTTTAAAATCATTTTCATAACTCGCATCTCTTTATGTTCATAATAAATTATATTCTTAATTAATATTAATAAAATTCATAACTCTAAAACCTTTTATATTCATAACCTCCAATTGTTTAATTTTGCATTAAAATGTCCAATGACAATTCTTCTTCTTATAAATAAATAGGGAAAGGGTCAATTTCAATACTATTCAACATGGGACAACTTTGTCCTCCTTTTTATTTTTGGCCTACAGTGCCCTCACCATTAGTCACATAGCTAAAGAATGTCTTTCCCGTATCAGTTGCTCTATCTCGGATGGAAAAGTATCAATTTTGCCTCTAGCTCGAATGCAAAATTTAAGTGTATTCGTTTTGAGAAAAAAGAGAAGATAAGGTTAATGTTTACTTTTATGCTGCCACCTTTTGTTACTATGAAATAATAACTTTAATTTATTAACATGTACATTGTGCAATTTTATTTTCCTGTATTACTATGCCTTTGAAGAATTTCTTGGTAAATATTTTTCTCTATATTTTTCACTCCCGAAGTGGTATTTTTAAGTGTATTTTGGTCATTTTGTCATTATATCATGCAAGATCTTTTTCCAAGGATACTTTGTCATAATTGATTTTTACCTAAGGTCAAAACGAGCATGACATTATGGACTCTAAAAAAAATTAATTTATGCAGAGTCGCCACCTAATTTTTAAGGAAAATAAGGAAACCTATTTATTTATTAACATGTATGACTTGTGTTTTAATCTACGAACCAATTTAGATTCTAGGTAATAGTTCAAATTATTCAAAAGGAAAGGGATTAGGCATCCTTCAGAATCCACAATGTGGTTCCCGACCAAACTTAGTTTTATTAAAAGATAAAGAAAAAGATTAATGTTTGTAATTACACATATATGCATTAAATAATATAATACGTATGCTGTCGTAATATATAAATAAAAGTATATTAGTGTATGTATGTAAAAATAGACTAAATCAAATAAAGAAAACTTGTTTTAAAGAAAAGATTACGTAATATTTTTAGTGTATAAAGTGTAAATTATTTGATTAAATATCTAAATCAATTTAATATAAATATTGACAGCATAAATTTGCCTAAACGCGCGATGGATACTGTGCAAGTAAAAATATCTCCGCACAATGCCCCAAAAAATGAAGTTTTCACTATAATCGCTATTTGTACAGATGTAAGAATATAAAATACAAACATAAAAATTAAAATCTTCTTTGCATGCCATTCCCGATAAATATTCCCAATAACCTATATAAACACTTGTACTAAAATGTTAGTAGCATATAAATAACTATCAAAATAAATTGAGAACGTATGTGTGCATATATGTATAAAAAAATATAATTTTTCACTAAAAGGTGGGCTCAGATGAAATTTTAAATACGACATGGCTACGAAGTGGTTGTTGATTTATTAGCCGTCCTAAATTGTCTTGCCAAGATACGAATCATAAAACTTTTTGCGTTGTTATAAAAAAATTTGTCATCGTCCAAAATATTTATTTTTATTACGTAATTATAGACGTAATATCCGTCTTTTTATTTGTAAAGGCCTCAAAAATTGATGGAGAATTTCTTCATCGGCCAAGTGTCGGTCCTTAATATAAAATAAAAATTTTGATAAAATAAAATCCATCTTTTGTAATGGGGTGACCTCAAATATCCAGACGGAGAGATAATTTCATTGGCCAATGTAATGTAATATTTATCCATTCTAAGGCACTTCAAAATAGTGACAAGTAGGTCAAGATTAGCACGCAATGAAATAAGTCAATAAAGATAGATTTTTCTCAGTAAAAAGGCAATATAATATTAATAAACTACTATAGAAAAATAATCAAAATCAGTAACAAAAATCCAGCGACAACAACAAAGATGATTATTACGATGTCCAAAATATGCAAAAATTATTGAAAAAAATGATTCATGCCCGAAAAATTCAAGCACAATAAATAATAGTTAACAAAGAAAATCATGAAATTAACGATAATATTACAAAAAGGCATTCAAACAATAGAAAAAAATATGGAGCAAAACCATGCCATCCAACACAACCAAATCAATTCGACGAATCGAAAAAATATACAATAGCAGCAAATTATACACAAACATATATTTGAAAAAAATATAAAAAGAGCAAAAGCGGGTCGTTTATTTTATTGAAGCTTCACCAGAATATACGATTTACACCGGATAATGAAAACTCCGATCAAATTTGTGATAAATCATGGAGGGGAGGCATTGTTTCCACGTCGAACGTCGGAGCAACGCCAATAAAACCAACAATCGGCCAGATCTGAGTAAATTAATTGGGTAACATATGAAATTGAACAAAATCAGCTCATTAGAGGAGAAAATCTGAAGCGGTGGTAGCCATCATTCCAAAACAATAAATAATAAAATAGAGGGGCAGGAGAGTGATGACTGGCGACGACAGAAAGGGAGGCTCGAAGCTTCGCCGGCCATCGCCTCCGATGAAGCAGTGGCAGAAAGGTGAGAGAGACGGTGGTGGTCGCTGACGTTGGCTGATTTGGTGGTGCTGGAGGAGAGCAGGAGGATGAGGGCGGCAGCGGTGGTGCTCCGCCTGTCGGGCGGCGGGATATGGTGACTGTGCAAAAATATTAAAATAATACTAAACTGATAAAAATTCTAAAATTTATGAAATTAAAAATAATTATCAATAAATTATGTAAAATTAAAATATGAAAATAAATGAGTAAAAAAATTCTAAAATAATGATAATTATCAACAATTTATTAACAATTGCAAAAAATATGTGAAAAATTGCATATTGTGCTATTTAACGATTAGGGAGCCGAAATGCGTTAATTTTAAGTATAGAGAGTCAAAATTGGGTGTCAACGTGCTTGACTTGATAGTCTTTGCCTTCTTTTTGCTTTGTAGGTATTATGAACTAGGACCTGATGATCCTCCTTATTCTGCCAAGTTTTATAATTGTTGAGGAGCAGAAGATCCAATAATATATGCATTCCGAAAGTCACTCTTCTAAGTTCTATTTATTTACTTAGAGTAGATCTCTTTTATGCTATGTATAATTTATCAATAATTTTTTTTGATAATTTTATATCTTTTAAGAGCTATGTATTATTTTGTTAGAGAAACTTTATTTTGTATTATGTGTAGTCCATTAATTAATTGTATTTCTCTATATCCTAATTTTATTAAAACTTATATTGTAGATAAAAAAGAGTTTACTACTATGGTAGTTTTTTTGGTCCTCATCTCACTATGGGTATCAGACATACCATATAGCAATAGAAAAACATCTTACCAGCCAAAATATAATTTAAATTGCATTATTTTTGATATTTTTAATTTATTAAATTTCATCTTCAACTGCTCTAACACTTTTAGTTAACAATTTGGTTGTCCTACTTTTTCGTTTTATGTAACAATTAGTGTTTTTTTTTTCTCTTTTATGGCTCAATTGACATTCAAATGAAGTAGGATATTGATATGACAAGAATCTAACTATTGTTCTTTAAAATTCTTTCGAGAAAAAATATATGTATGCATAAGAAGAGTTGTCATTGAACATTTTAATGCAAATTAAATAATTGAGGGTTATGACTATAAAAGCTTTTAGAGTTATGGGATTTATTAATATTAATTAAGAGTGTAATTTATTATGAACATAAAGAGATGTGAGTTATGAAAATGATTTTAAAAATAAAATAATAAAAAAATAAAATAAAAATTTCCAAAATGAGAATAAAGATAAATAGGATTCTTAGCCAAAGAGAGGTGTCACATCACCTTGTTTTGATTCTTCTTTATTATTATTATATATAGATATAGATTTACAATATAACATTCTCAAAAGATTATATAAATTTAGATAACTATTTTTTTTTTTGTCGGTAAGGTCCACTTTTTTGCGCATGTCTAGACCAGAGTATTTATTTTCTGAAGTAGAAGTAAGGGAAGGAGGAAAGCGTATACATGTTCTATTTAAGAAAGTATCTATGTTTCATTCCGCAACTATGTAGGTCAACTTTAGTAAATCTTTTGATAAAATATGAGAATGTAACATTAGTTTATAATTTTCAAATGACATTTTAATTCATAAGAAATTGTTTATTGTATGTAAAATTGTAGTTCTTGATTTTTCACATTTTATAATTTTTTTTGTTAAACATTTTTAAGGATTATTACTACTTTCTATTGTCTATTAGTTTGAACCGTTCAAGCTTACAACTTAAGAAAAATAAAAGTGTGCCAAGATAACAATGATTTCATGAAGTCGGTTGTCTCTTTTTATTTTATTTTCTTGCCTAAGAGAGGAATCTTGATTCTTCTCTCAACCTTAAATAATCACTTATCAAAAATAAATTTTTGAAGCTGGTAATAAATTTTATTTTCCCTCTTTATTTTAGACACAAATAAAGTTATGTGGTACCTCTCTATGATAAAAAATGTTAATTATATTTATTTACTAATATTTTGATATTTTTCTTCACTTATGATGAGCTATGTATTAAAAGAAAGTTAATTGAGAAAATTGAAGGAAATGTGTCTTTTAAGTCTTGAATGAAGGATTGGTGACATTAACCAACTTAAAGGGTCAAACATAATTAGAAAAATTTATCAAGTTAATTGTGGACTTGATTAATATATTTAGAACTTTCTAATCTTTTTAAAAATACAAATCAACCCACACCCCTCTCCTCCAAATCAACTGTCTCTCTCCCCTCTCTATCTCGACAGTCTCTTAACTCTCTCCCAACCAATAGTTTTGCAAAATTTCTTCCTTAAAGCTCCGACGATAAATAGCTGGGTGAGTTTCTCTACGACTTTCAACCGTCAATCGACGTGAAGAAATATAGAAACTTGAGCCAACTTCTCCGGCGACAATAACTTCGAGTTCTTCGTCGTCCCATTTCTTATTTCACAGTTAAAAAATTATGACTTGAGCCAGCTTCTCTTCTAGATTGGTTAAAATTTTCAATATTTCTTGCTTAAATTTGAAATGGACTGAATAAAATACTGATTTCTGGCATTTCTTTTCTACTCTTTCTGCTGTGAAATATAATTTTTTTGTTGTTATTGTAGTTCTTGTTGTCGAACTGTTAATTCAATTTGTTGGTGATTTTTGGTCACCGTTGATGGTCTTAGTGTGCGTGTGTTGTGTTTGTGTTGTTGGGTTAATTTGTTAGTTTTCTTAGTAAAAATGGTGATGCAATAGATTAACCATCTGATGCAATAGATTAACCATTTGATGTAATAGATTAACCATCTGGTGCAATAGATTAACAATTTGCTGCAACAGATTAACTATCTGATCCAACAGATGAAACATCGGATGAAATAGATGAACACAATTGATCATTCATCTGTTGCGATAGACGACTCTTCTGTTTGGAAGAAATCTAAACAATATTGGTTTAACAGATAATTTATTTGGCAACAGATGAGTGATCTATTTCAACAGATGTGTGGCCTATTTTTATTATTTCCAATAGATTACTCATCCATTGCAACAGGTTGCTTATATGCTACAACAGATATCCTACCTAGTGCAACAGATGAGTGATCTGCTTTTATTGTCTCCAACGAATTACTCATCAGTTGCAACAGTTTGATTATATAATACAACAGATAACCTATCTAGTGTAACAGATGAGTGATCTGTTTTTATTATTTCCACCGGATTACTCATCCGCTACAACAGGTTGCTTATATGTTATAACAAATATCCTACCCAGTGCAATAGATGAGTGATCTGTTGGAAATAATAAAAATAGATCACTTATCTGTTATACCAGGTAGGATATCTATTGCAATATATAACCAACTTGATGCAACAGATAAGTGATCTGTTATAATTATACCAATGAATTACTCATCCGCTGCAACTAGTTGGTTATAGTTGCAATAGTTAACATTCCTAAAGGAACAATGAGTGATTTATTTTTATTGTTTTCAATGGATTACTTATCCGTTGCAACAAGTTGGTTATATGTTGCAATATATAACCTTCTCGGTGCAATAAATGAGTGATCTATTTTTATTCTTTCCAATGGATTACTTATCCATTGCAACAGGTTAGTTATATGTTGCAACAGGTGGTGCAGCAGATGAGTGATCTATTTTTATTATTTCCAACTGTTTACTCATCCATTACAATAGGTTGGTTACATGTTGCAACAGATAAATACCTGGTGCAACAGATGTGTGGTCTGCTGGAACTGTTATTTTATTGTTTGCATGTTAGATTTACTGTTATCCCTTTTTAACGATGCATTAATCAATTATAATTTATTTTATATTCCTATTAATTTAAGATAATATGGCTCCCAAAAGAAAAGAAATCGAATCAAGTCCAAGTAAAGGAACAAGCGAAGCAATTAGGCTATATCCACTACTCTATGAGCTTGCTTTATAAGTGTTATCTCAATCAGGAGCAGAAGATAATGAACATGGAGAGGAGGAATATTTCAAAATAAACAATCCAAATGCTAATAGCCCTTCCACTGAAGAGTGGGTCAAAACCTTCAGCATTGATCGTTATCCTATGAGAATATAGTGCGATGGTTCCATAGATTTAACGGGTGATTTCGTGGTTAAGTCAGCCATGGAAAAATCTTTTGACGCCTTCAAAAAAATACTTCGAGAACAAAAATTGGATTCTTGTTTTAGGGAAAGCTGTTTTGTCAATATCTTGATTTGCCCGAGGACAACAATGCTTGTTTCCAAATGAAAATGGAATATGATCTTCTCAAGCATAGGTTTATGTATAAAAACTAAGATAAGATGGATGAGGTGTGGATAAATTACTGTGGCATGCCTATTTGTTTTTGGTTGGAAGGAGTTTGCCATAGTTAATGGAATAAGATGTTATCCTCCTCCTTCTTCTCAAGTTATACCTACTCTAACTTTAAAAAAATCACCCTGCACACCCAAAAAAGGCAAAGGCAAGTCGTGTGATCATGATGACCTGGTGTCCATTTGTAACACTTTGTATTTCCCTAGCATAATATAAGTCATAGTTCATGAGTATTCGTAAATAAAAATTTCAAAACACTCATTATGTTTCATTTTAGAGTCTTCCATTACGTAGGAAATTCAATTAGCTTTCCAACGATATAAAATTTGCCAAAATACGATAACCGGGCAAGAAGTTATGCCGATTTTAAGTTTCAGTCATTAAATATCATCATTTTAAGCCTTAGTGCATTGCGGAGACAATCCAAATGACAATTGTCAATTTTCAGTATGACTCCGCGATGTTGGCGTATCGCGGAGTAAGCCAATTTCTAGTTTGGCAATTTCCAGTGGGCCTCCGCGATGGTGGCACATCACAGAGGTGGCCAAATAGGTATTCCAAAGCTTACCGTGATAGCTCCGCATCGCAGTGTTTGTCTAGGTCCTAATTGTTCATTTCCAGTGGCTTGGCGCGATAGTGGCACATCGCGTCAAGGCCAAAAATCAGGATGGTCAGTTTTTAGCTTACGTTTTATATCCGTTTAAGGGTATTTGGGTCTTTTTCCTAGGCCCTAAACTCGTCCTAAAACACAAAATTTAGCCCCAATTGATCTAAATAGTCGTTCATTATTCAATTCCTCTCAAATTAAAGATATCCCTTTTCCAAGAATAAGAAACCCTATCACTCAAATTCAAGAACAATCCTCAATAACTCACCAAGAACCTCAGGAAATTCATTATCCCAAGTATGTTAGATGTTCATCCATGGATTTCTTTCATCCATGGAGTTCAAATATCCTATTTTAATTACCAAGTTATAATCTTTTTAAGTTATTTGATTTTAAACTATGATTTCATCTATGAACCTCCATGTACGATTGATTTTATACCATGTTACCATGAAATTATTGATATCATTCAACCCTTCGTGTATTTATATTATTATCTATTGAATTAAACCATGATTTGATCTATTATGTTGAATTTATGCTATTTCTATAAGTTCCATGACATTCCTATGATTTTTTTAAACCATGAACTACAAATGTTTGGTAAAATACCTACAAGAGTGATTGATTTAATAAAAGCCTCCATGTTTTGTCCCCCAAGCTTTAGTATCATTTTACCATTGTTGTTTTGAGTATTGGGGGTATTGAATACCCGAAAACCATAGCTATTTATGTAGTCTAGTCTCAGTACATTACAGAATAGTCTTTAGAACATACTATGAGCATTATCAGAATAGTCAGATTCAGTCAGTTAAACTCAAAACAATTTAGTATTTCAGTGTCTTTCAGTTGGGAGTAGAATTTAGAACCGAGCGAGTGTAGGGATGGCGGCTTCCCCGGCAGATAGGAAGAGTTGTTAGTAGCAGTCCCTATACTTCAGAACTACGTAGACAATGTAGAATATAAGAAGTCACCGATCAGATTAGGATTGACTATCTCGCAGGGGTCACCCATCAGTTCAGGCTTGACACCCTTAGTTCTTTGACATTACATCAGTTTAGTGGATCCACATAACCAACGTTTGTACCCGTGGCATGGTATTAACATCCTTTTAACCGGGCTTACAGGTTGGACCCTGATTAGCTCAAATCGGGAAATATCGGTTAGATGTTACCTCCCACAGTCTCAGATACAGTTCAGTTACAGTCGTAGTTCAGTTATGCAGTCTTAGAGTTGTTTGACCAAAGCATACAAATATCAATATTTTGTCAGTATTTTAGTTTACAGATTTTACTTAGTCCATGTTATATGCTTGGTCATGCATCCCCAGTGTCTATAGATTTTCATGTATCATCAGTATTTAAAGACTGTCATGCATACTCAATATTTATAGATTCTCCATATTTTCAGTATCTACAGATTCCATATTCTCTGCTTAGTACTCTATGTTTTACATGCATATTCAGTTAATTATTAGTTCTGTTCATGAAACCATGCATATCAGCCTACCTCATTTAGCATACCAGTACATTCAAAGTACTGATCGCATACCTTTCCTTTGCGCTATGATTTATTATATCATAGGTGCTGACGCCTAGTTCCCGGACCATGCTTAGACTTCACTTCTCAGGCTATCAGCAGAACAGTAGCAGTGGTGAGTCCTCATTATTCGAGGGTAGATTATCTTACATTATATATCTATTTAGTAGTTAACAGAGTTAGTTAGGGGGCCTATCTCAGCAACTCATATTCAGTCAGTTTTAAAGGCTTTTTAGACATTAGAGTCAGTTATTCAGTATTTGGATTTTCAGTTGACATGTCAGTTTATCAGTATTTAATCAAATTCAGTCAGCTTTTCTATAGATTTATATTTTAGTATCTATTTAGTAATAAAACCTTATGGTAATATCAGATATTTTTCATAATTATGATATTATTATTCAGTGCTCTCAACAAGTACCAGCTCATGAGTTAGCTTATGGTCTCTCGAGACTGTAAGCACTGTGTGATACCTAGGGTGTACTCTCGTGGTATTACAAACTTAGTATCCGAGCTTAAGGTTTTATAGTGTCCTAGAAAGTCTGAAAGACGCATCAAGTAGCGTCTTATGCATGGGTGTGTAGTGTGCCACACTTACGGACGAGAGGCTACAAGGCATTTAAGAAAAGTTTCCCTTTTTTCAGTATACATTTTGTGCGAGTGAGCATGAGCTCAAGTTAAACTCCCTATCTAATCCATTTTTTCCTTTCGTTTACAAAACATGCCTCCCAAAAAGAATGAAAGAAGAATAGAAAACCAGCCAACCCCTCAGCCCATCCAGGCAGATCCTCTGGACAAGCATGTCTCTCATGCAAAATTTAGAGCTGTGTTCACTACTCTAGCAAACTCTGTATCAGCATAGAAAAAATGGCCAACTGCTGTTTTGACCAACCCAGTGGCCAATACTACTGCAACCAAAATTTAGGATTTCACCCGGATAAATCCTCCTTCATTCATGGGATTTAAGTCTAAAGAGGATCCATAAGAATTCGTAGATATGGTTTAGAAGGTCATAGATGCTAGGGGGTGACATCTAGTCAGAGTGCTGTGTTGGCTGTATACCAGTTACAGGATGTAGCCCATAGTTGGTTTAAGTAGTGAAAGGTTGATAGGGGTGTAAAGGCAGGGCCTGTAGAATGGAAAGATTTTGTCTCAAATTTCTTACATAAACTCTTCCTATTGGAGTTGAGGGAGGCCAAAGTGTTAGAGTTTATTAACTTGAGGAAGGAAAACATAAGCTTGAGCGAGTATTCCCTCAAGTTTACTCAGTTAGCTAGATATGCTCCTCATGTGGTAGCTGATAACAAGTCTAAGATGAGAAAATTTGTGTTTGGAGTGTTTGATAGTGTAGTGAAGGAGCGTAGGACCGTAATGCTGATTAGTGAGATAGATTTGTCTAGGCTGATGGTCCATGCTTAACAGATAGAGAAGAAGAAGATTAAGGAGAGGGAGAGACAAAACAAGAGAGCTAGGATGGGTAGTTTTAATTTTAGTCAGCCAAAGCCAGAAGGCGGTAACAGTCTTTAATTTCACCAAAGGTCTCCAGTCCTAGCGCCATCTTCAATCAGTGCTCCAGTACCCAAATTCAGAAATGACAATAGGGATAGATCACTAGGCTTTAAGTCCCATGTCAGTGTTAGTAGTGCTCGTACAAATCATCTATGTCAGAAATATGGCAGACACCATCAGGGTGAGTGTAGAGTGGGTAGTGATGTGTGATTCGGGTGTGGAAAGCCAGGCCATCAGATTTGGAAGTGTCGGATAGTTTCTCAAAAAGCTAGGGATGTGCGCCAACAGGGCTAGTCCCATCAGTCGTCAGTTCTATCCAGTGGCCCAACTCAGTAGGGTGCCGCTTCCAGTGCTACCAGTGGTCAGCGTCCAAATAGATTATATGCTCTTTAGTCCCATCAAGATTAGGAAAATTCTCCTGACGTAGTTACTGGTATGTTGTAGGTCTTTCACTTACATGTTTATACTTTACTAGACCCTGGGGCTTCTCTTTCTTTTGTAACTCCATATATAGATATCAACTTAGAAGTTAGTCTCGAAACTCTAGCAGAGCCCTTTTCGGTGTCTACCCCAATAGACATTTCCATTATAGCCAGACAGGTATACAGGAATTGTCCGATCACAATATCTCAGAAAGTTACCTCAGTTGATATCGTGGAGTTGAGATGATGGATTTTGATGCCATTCTCGATATGGATTAGCTCTATATGCTATGCATCAATTGATTGTAGAAATACAATAGTTTATTTTTAGTTCCCAAATGAAATAGTCCTTGAGTGGAGGGGTAGTACGACAAATCTTAGGGGTCAGTTGATCTCGTACCTTAGAGCCAAAAAGATGATATCGAAGTGGTGTATTTACCATCTTGTGCGAGTCAAAGACTCTAACTCAGAAACTTCAACCCTTGAATGAGTTTCAGTAGTCAGGGAATTTCCAGATGTGTTTCTTGAAGATCTCTCTAGAGTTCCTCCCAAAAGGGAAATCGACATCGAAATAGACCTTCTTCCAGATACTCAGCCTATATCTATTCCTCCATATAGAATGGCTCCAGCAGAACTCAAAGAATTGAAAGAATAGTTGAAGGACCTCTTAGATAAGGGATTCATCAAACCCAACGTCTCCCCGTAGGGCACACCAGTTCTATTCGTGTGTAAAAAAGATGGTTCTCTAAGAATGTGCATAGACTACCATCAATTAAACAAAGTCACAGTCAAGAACAGATATCTACTTCCTAGAATTGATGACATGTTTTATCAACTTCAGGGTGCCAGCAATTTTTCAAAGATAGACCTCAGATCAGGCTATCATCATCTTAGAGTCAGGGAATGTGACATTTCAAAAATAGCTTTTCGAACCTGGTATGGTCACTTCAAATTTCTAGTTATGTCCTTTGGTCTCTCGAATGCCCTAACAACCATCATGGACTTGATGAATTGAGTGTTTAAGCAGTACTTGGACATGTTCGTCATAGTCTTCATTGATGACATTCTTGTTTACTTCTGTAGCAAAAACAATCATGCAGACCACCTCAAAATAGTACTTCAGACTTTTAGAGCTCACCAGTCTTTCGCTAAATTCAGTAAGTATGAATTCTGGATAAGATTGGTAATTTTCCTTGGCCATATTATTTCTGGTAATGCATTAGAGTTGATTCTCAAAAGACAGAGGTGGTGAGAAACTGGCTTAGACCTATCTCTCCATCAGATATCAGTATTTACTTAGGTTTAGCTGGCTATTACTGTCGGTTTGTTGAAGGATTTTCTTCTATTTCATCCCCCATGTCCAGATTGACTTAAAAGATAGTTAAGTTTCAGTGGTCAGATTCCTGTGAGAAGAATTTTTAGAAGTTAAAGACTCGACTCACCTCAGCCCCAATCTTGACTCTACCAGATGGTTCAGATGGTTTTGTTATGTATTGTGATGAATCCATAGTAGGTTTGGGTTGTGTCCTCATAAAGAGAGGTAAGGTCATAGACTAAACCTCCAAACAGCTTAAACCCCATAAGAAGAATTACCCTACTCATGATCTTGAGTTAGCAACTATAGTATTTGCCTAAAGATTTGAAGGCATTACTTGTATGGGGTTCATATAGAAGTGTTCATAGATCACAAAAATTTGCAGTATGTGTTCTCTCAGAAAGACTTAAATCTGCATCAGAGAAGGTGGTTAAAGTTATTGAAGGATTATGACATGAGTGTTCTTTATTATCTGGGCAAGGCCAATGTAGTGGCTGATGCTCTCAGTAGGTTGTCTATGGGTAGTGTTGCTTATGTTAAGGATGATAAGAAAAAGTTAGCTTAGGAATTTCATCAGTTTGCCTGACTAGGTATCCTCTTACTCGATTCAGCAGAAGGCAGTGTATGGGTGTAGAGTATCTCAAAATCATTTCTAGTTTCTGAGGTAAAGGAAAAACAGGATTGATATCCCAGTCTAGTTAAGTTTAAAGAGTCAGTCAGAGATCAGAAGGTGGAGGTTTTCTCCTAAGGGGAAGATAGTGTGTTGCGTTATCAAGGTCGACTATATGTGCCTAGTATAGATGACTTAAGGCAACAAATTCTTGTAGAAGCATATGGTGCATGTTACTTTATTCATCTAGGGTCCATGAAGATGTACCGTGATTTACAGGAGATCTATTGGTGAAGTGGGATGAAGAGAGATATTGTAGAGTTTCTAGCTAAATGCTCTACGTGCTAGCAAGTTAAGATTGAGCACCAGAAGCCTAGCGGGTTCATGCAGGAGTTCAATATTCCCACTTGGAAATAGGAGGAAGTGAACATGGATTTTGTGATAGGTTTGCCTCATACCCTTCACTAGCATGATTTTATTTGGGTTATCATAGATAGGATGACCAAATTAGCTTATTTCTTGCCAGTCCATACCTCTTATTTAGCAAAGGACCATGCCAAACTCTATCTCAAAGAGTTATTTAGGTTGCACGGTATTCCCTTATCTATCATCTCAGATAGAGGTACCTAGTTTACCTCTCATTTCTGGAAAGCATTCCAAAAGGGTCTTGGTACCCAAGTCCATATTAGTACAACCTTCCACCCTCAGACAAATAATCAAGAAGAATGAACCATTCAGACTCTAGATGATATGCTGAGAGCATGCGTAGTTGATTTTAAAAGTCATTGGGATGACCACTTGCCTTTAATTGAGTTCGCATATAATAACAACTGTCATTCCAGTATTCGTATGGCTCTATTTGAGGCTCTCTATGGTAGGAGATGTAGATCTCCAATTGGTTGGTTTGAAGTAGGTGAGGCCGCAGTAGTAGGGCCTACTTGGTGTGTGATGCGTTAAAGAAGGTTCGGTTGATCAGAGAATAGCTTAAGGTAGGTCAGAGCTGATAGAAATTGTATGCAGATGTGAGAAGAATGGATTTTGAGTTTGAGGTTGGTGATTTTATGTACTTTAAATATCTCCCATGAAGGGAATGAAGAGATTCAGAAAGAAAGGGAAACTCAGTCCCCGATATATAGGTCCTTTCAAAGTTCTCAGTCGTTACAGAAAGATAGCTTACGAGCTTGAGTTGCCTTCAAATCTAGCCTTAGTACACCCAGTTTTCCATGTCTCATTGTTGAAAAAGTGTATTGGTGATCGAGCTGTAGTTGTTCCCTTAGAGAGTGTAGATATTCAGAACAGTCTTTCCTTCAAGGAAGTTCCAGTCAAAATTCTTGATCATCAAGTTCATAGACTAAAAGGAACAAAGAAGTTCCATTGGTCAAAGTTCTTTGGCAGAATCAGTCCACTGAGGAAGCCACTTGGGAAGCAGAAGCAGATATGTGAATCAAGTACCCTCATCTTTTCTCCATGAATTTAGATTCAGTATGAAGTACCAATCTTCTTAAGATCTTTCTCTATCATACTCAATTTCAGTTGCACATCATGTTCATGTAAATTGTACATTTACAAATTAGTTCAGTCATGCAGTCTATGCATCAGATATGTATGTTTAGTGTGTAAGCTTAGCGTATCAGCTTTCCTCAGCCTAACCAGTTTCATTCGAGGATGAATGATCCCAAGTGGGAGATATTGTAATGCCCCATATTTTTCTAGCATAATCTAAGTCCAAGTGCATGAGTATTCATAAATAAAAATTCTGAATCACTCATTATTTTTTAGTTTAGAGCCTTCCTTTGCGTAGGAAATTCAATTAGCTTTCCAATGATATAAAATTTACCAAAATCTGATAACCGGGTAAGAAATGGCAATTTTAAGTTTCAGTCATTAAACATTGTCATTTTAACCCTTAGAGTGTCGTGGAGATAGTCCAAATGACAATTGTCAATTTTATGTGTGACTCTACGATGTTGGTGCATCGCGGAGCAGGCCAATTTCCTATTTGGCAATTTCCAGTGGGCCTCTGCGATGGTGGTGCATCGCGGTGGTGGACAAATTGGCATTCCAAAGGCTTACTGTGATAGCTCCGCATCGTGGTGTTTATCCAGGTCCCAATTGTCCATTTCCAGTGGCTTAGCATGATAGTGGCGCGTCGTGCCAAGGCCAAAAATTGGGATGGTCAGTTTTCAGCTTATGTTTTAAATCCGTTTAAGGGTATTTGGGTCTTTTTCCTAAGCCCCAAACTCGTCCTAAAATAATAAATTTATCCCCAATTGACCTAAATAATCATTCATTATTCAATTCCTCTTAATTAAAGATCCCCTTTTCCAAGAATAAGAAACCCTAGCTCTCAAATTCAAGACCAATCCTCAAGAACCTCAGGAAATTCATTATCCCAGGTATGTTAGATGTTCATCCATGGATTCCTTTCATCCATGGAGTCCAAATATCCTATTTTAATTACCAATTTATAATATTTTCAAGTTATTTGATTTTAAATTATGATTTCATCCATGAACCTTCATGTACTATTGATTTTATACCATGTTACCATGAAATTATTGATATCATTCAATCCTGATGTATCTATATTATTATCTATTGAATTAAACCATGATTTAGGTCTATTATGTTGAATTCATGCTCTTTCTATAAGTTCCATGACATTCCTATGATTTTTTTAAACCATGAACTTCAAGTGTTTGATAAAATGCCTACAAGAGTAATTGATTTAATAAAAGCCTTCATGTTTTGTCCCCCAAGCTTTAGTATCATTTTACTATTGTTGTTTTGAGCCCTGGGGGTATTGAATATACGAAAACCATAGCTGTTTATATAGTTTAGTCTCAGTATATTACAAAATAGTCTTCAGAACATACTGTGACCATTATCAGAATAGTCAGATTTAGTCAGTTAAACTCAGAACAATCTAGTATTTTAGTGTCTTACAGTTGGGAGTAGGATTTAGCACCGAGCGAGTGTAGGGATGGAAGCTTTCCCGTAAGATAGGCAGAGTCATTAGTAGCAGTCCCTATACTCCATAACTACGTAGCCAACATAGGATATGAGAAGTCACCCATCAGATTAGGCTTGACTATCTCGCAGGGGTCATCCATCAATTCAGGCTTAACACCCTTAGTCCTTTGGACACTATATCAGCTTAGTGGATCTACACATCCAACATTAGTACCCGTGGCACGGTATTAACACCCTTCCAACTGGGATTACAGTTTGGGCCCCAATTAGCTTAAATTGGAAAATGTCGATTAGATGATACCTTCCATAGTCTCAAATGCAGTCTCAGTTACAATCCCAGTTCAGTTATATAGTCTTAGAGTTGTTTGACCAAACCATACAAATATCACTATTTTGTCAGTATTTTAGTTTACAGATTTTACTCAGTCCATGTTATATGTTTGGTCATGCATCCCCTGTGTGTCTAAAGATTTTCATGTATCTTCAGTATTTACAAACTGCCATGCATACTCGATATTTATAGATTCTCTATATTTTTAGTATCTACAGATTCCATATTCTCTACTCACTACTTTATGATTTACAAGTATATTCAGTTAATTATTAGTTCTGTTCATGAAACCATGCATATCAGCCTACCCCATTTAGCATACCAGTGCTTTCAAAGTGCGGATCGCATACCTTTCTTATGCGTTATGATGTATTATATCATAGGTTCTGATTCTTAGTTCTTGGACTACACTTAGACTTTACTTCTCAAGCTATTAGCAGTACAGTAGCAGTGGTGAGTCCTCATCATTTAAGGATAAATTATTTTACTTCATATATCTATTTCGGTAGTTAATAGAGTTAGTTAGGGGCCTGTTCTATCAACTTATATTCAGTCAGTTTTAGAGGCTTTTCAGATATTAGAGTCAGTTATTCAGTATTTGGATTTTCAATTGACATGTCAATTTATCAGTATTTAGTCAAATTCAGTTAGTTTTTTTTATAGATTTATATTTCAGTATTGATTTAGTAATAAAATCTTATGGCAATATCAGATGATTTTGCAATTATGATATTATTATCAGTGCTCACAATAGGTACCAGCTCATGCGCTAGCTTGTGGTCTCTCGGGACTGCAAGCATCATATGATGCCCAGGGTGTACTCTCGGGGAGTTACACCATTGTTGGCCCAAGCTTCAAAAATATAAACTTGATAGAAGCGTTGAAAGGTAAAAGTCTTTCAAAGAAGTACAAACAATCATTGTTCTTGGTTTGGTTTGTACATTATATTCTTTTGGCGAGAGACGTTAACAACAACATAAGTTTCAATTTAATAAATTTCTCTGAAGATCTTGAGGCATTTAACAGCTATCCTTGGGGTTATGAAAGCTTCAAAATGACTGTCAAATATTTATTGACTCCGTTAATACCAAAAAAAGGCAACTTATATGGCTTTCCATGGGCTTTCATGGTAAATATTTCTTTTATTATGATATGATTCTTTTTTTTAGTCAATAATACTTTTGATTTATTGGTGTTATGTTATAGGATTGGGTATTTGAAGTCATTCCTTATTTGAGACAACAACAAGTGAACTAACAGGAAGAAGTTTCCTGTCCAAGAATCCTGAGATGGTTATTAGCCAAAATTGATAAAAATACAAAATTTCTTGATCTTTTCAATCCCTCAAAGGAAGCAGTAAGTCTAATTCTAATCAAATTTTTGTTTTAATTAATGATTATTTTAAATGATTTTATCATCATTCTAAATATATACTATTTTATTTTAAAATTTCCATCTGTGGCTTGTTCCGACCAATTGAGAGTTGAAGATGCCATTTTTTCTTACTTTATGATTTGTGCAAACTTTATTGAACCCTAAGGTCGTTGATAGAATAAAAATAAAATTTTTTGGAGCAACAACCATCACATGAAAAATAATTTTGAAGGGTGGGCTTATTGTTGTTGATGATGGTAGTGGTAGCGGTAGTGGTGCTGCTGTTGGGGCTAATGAGCTCCTCTTGCAGTTTTTGAAATAACAAGCCATTATGATTATGATCATACTAGTTATACATATTTTGCTACTTCTAGCAAATGTTCTACATGCAAATGTCAGGACTGCAAGGCGAAACATGATGGAGTAATTAATTCCATTAATGCACTAACTGCTTCTGTAAAGGAAATGATATCTAAGAGGGGTGTCATTCCATCAAAGAGGATTTCATATCCATACACTCTACAAGAGATCAAGGTGCCTAAGAGGAGAAAGAAGATATTTACAGGGCATCATCAAGTATAAAAAAAAGAAAAATTACAACGCCTCTGTCTTTGTCTTGCACCGCTGTTCAATATACAAGGGCCACAGGAGAGTGGCATGAGCTAAAGAAGGTGATCATATGTCATTTGTTCCAATAAACAAATAGTCACATATCTGTTTCAACAGATGATACATCTGCTGAAAATTATCAAAAAGACATACATCTGTTGCAATTATTGTATAATCTGTTGCATCCGATGCGTTATCTGTTGCAACATATGTTCATCTGTTTCATCAAATAAAATAAGTTTTCATACTATTTTAATTTGTACCAACAGATAAGCCTTATGTTGCAACAAATGGGTCATCTATTTGAAATTATCGTACCGCTCTATTTTAACTATTTGAATTTGTCTCAATAGGTAATCTATCTGTTGCAACATAAGACTCATCTGTTGCAACAGATAGAAAATTTATTGTATATCTGTAATTAGCATTGATAATTCTAGTTTTTCAGGTGGATGTCACAGTAGAAGCTACTACTAAAGAGCATAATATCATAGTTGATAATCCATCAACTGCTTCCAAAGAAGAAGAAAAGTTGGAGCCTGTCAGTTTGGGAGAACAGAAGAATTACCCATTTTAAAGGTTTAATATCTAGACAAGGCTCCAAAAAAACTATAAAAGTTGATTAATGACTATTCAGAATGGATTATCGATAGGCTGTTAAAGAATCATGCCGCCAGGTACATAAATCAATTTTAAAGATATTGATTGATACAATTCATGTTGTAAAGACATGACATTAACACATATAAATCATAATGTAGAAAACAAAAGGACAAACACTATAAAGTGAATAAATCGAGTCTAGGTTTTGATATGTTCGACTTCGTTGTTGCACATCTCGGAACAAAGAATTGGTTCTATTTGATGTCACAACCCCAAACTTGCTGGAATGGTGAGGTTTAAGTGCCATACATATTTCTAATAATTAATACTTTATTTAATTGCATCTGTGTATTATCTTTTTCATCACGTAATCTAAAATATTTGATAATATGCGCAACATATCTGCGTCATTTTTTACTACCTCCAAAAGAAGGCCAAGTTGCAAACACAAGAACAATATAGTTACATGACAGAAAATTATTTGTTCATAGTTTACATCAACAATGCCTATGATAGGTATTGTCAACAACAACCGAAAGTTTCCCGAAATGAGGAATGCTTAATTAACATCATTAAAGGTTTTATCATTCCAGTTGGCTTACCTTGGCATTTGGTTGACAAAGTGTACCTCTTAATCAATTATGGTGATGAATTCCATTGGGTGTTGCTGTCGTCATTCTAAAAGAGAGGCGCATCCGAGTTTATGACTCGATGTCTTGAAGAAGATGTTTTGGACCATCGTCTGAGATACAAAAGCTGGCCAAAATATTTCCTACTTACCTTGATATGAGTGGCTTTCTAAACCAAAGGTTCGTACTGATTGGTCGATGATTAAAACATACCAGGATAAAATGGGTAATCCATTAGATGTACAATATGTTGAAGTAATTTCTCAACTATCCACTGGTAGCCTATAAGTATAACTATCATGATTTAGTTTCATTGCATAAATTTTACAACGCTTACATAAACTACAAGATATGGATTATCTGTTTATTTTAAAATGCAGGGATAGGGGTCTTTTTGTTTCTGCTTACGCTGAGTATTTGAATGATGGATTATAAGTACAAAATGATAGACTTGATGCCGGATTAATCCACCAAAGTTATGTTGTTCTTTTATGGAAATACAGAGAAGGAAAAGCTCAAAAATAGTGCACAAGCAACATTAAAGATCCATAGAGACCAAAGCTGAATTTCATAGCACTGGATGAAGAACAAGCTGTCCATATTGAGTAGATCTTTATAGCTTGAGTCTGTTAATGTAATAACCTATCCTCCTTGGTTAACTTGTTGATTTATTTGTAGAGTAGATCATTTGTACCCATAATAATTTTTTTACATTTCACTTATTTGTTGAGTTATTTCATGTAATTTTCAAAGGCTATGATTTATTTTATGCTGTTTATGAATACAATTTAATCCTTAGTTTTGAACTTATTAATTGAAATGGAAAACTAGATTCAAATATCGCCATAGATGATAAATCTGCTGCAACAAATGACATATCTTGTCAAATAGATTTAGTCATATGTTGCAACATGTAGGTCATCTGCTGGAAATGATATAATAGGTCTTCCTACTTTTTTGATTTGTTCCAATAAATTACCCATCAGTTACAACAGATAGATGATATGTTGCAACAGATTGTATACCTGTTGCTAAAGAAGACAAAAACATATGCATAATACAACAAATGACCAATCTATTGCAACAAATAATCAATCTGCCAAAACAGGTATGATATTTGTTACAACAAATAGACAATCTATTGCATTATAAGAATTCAAATTTCATCAGACATAAAAAAGTTGCCACTACAATGTAAAGTGAAGTGAAGTGGCTTGAAATAAAAAATTATTATCGTTTTTGTCTCTATCTTTGTACATTCTTCTTTATACACCGGCTTCAACCATTTAGTTAGTACCCCATAAGCCCAGACCTCTTGCATCTTTTCCATAATAGAGTCACATATACCGGTTATTTCTGTGTCGGTCAGCAAACACTCGATGTATGTAAGTGAGTATGGCCCGCACGCAGCACCAGTTTTATTTTTTTAAAACTGCATGCCCTTGTTTTGACCTTCAAAATCCCATGATTCCTTCATTAAAACTTCTGCCAGCAAATGATCAATTTGTTTACTCTGCGTCAACAACTTGGGGAATAACTTCAAGAGTGGCTGCACGTGGGTTAAAAACTTGGCCTCCTTTAAGACAGGTAAGTTGCAGTCATAAACCTTAATCTCTACCTTATCGAGTAGTATCTCAATAGCGAGAAAATGTTTGACTTCCACGTTCATGACTACAAGGATTCTCTTTGCCTTGATCTAGATCTTGCCATGTGGATATTGGCTTTTCCCTCTAACATAGTCAATCATGTATTCATGCCATTCAAACATAGAAACTAATTGATTAATTCTCCGGCCACCCGGACCAGTTTGAATATGAAGAGTATCGTACCTACTCTTAAAATTATTATAGAAGTTGAGATCCATTATCCTATCGACAACATCATAAGCATTCGGGTATGCTAATTGTCTGCCCCTCATGAGGCAGAGAATTTCATCAACATACTGTGGTATAAGAAGATAATTTTTAAATAGGTTAGTAATTGTAAAAAAGAAAAAAACTACAAAAAGATTCTATTACAAAGGGTTCTCTGAATCAGCTCACAGATTACCCATCTAACGGAACTTATGCAACAGAATACCATGTTGTTGCAATAGATTACACATCTGTTGTATAGTTTTTTCTTCATGGAGTAGATAGGAAGGCTAGGTTATAAAAAGTAAACTTACATTGTTCACGGACCACTCACGCATATTTGTCATACTCCTGAAGTCTTTAGCAACAAATTA
This sequence comes from Capsicum annuum, assembly GCF_002878395.1. NCBI lineage: Eukaryota > Viridiplantae > Streptophyta > Magnoliopsida > Solanales > Solanaceae > Capsicum > Capsicum annuum. The sequence goes on from NC_061114.1 coordinate 195,267,047, forward strand.
ATGCATGGTGTATTCTTGTGGAACCTTCGTCTTGTCATTCATGATTTATTATAGTTCCTTCTTCTCTTCTTAGCCCAGTGTCACGTATATGTCCACCTTCTTCATTGGCCCCTAAACTTCAACAACTCTTGGAGCGGGAGGAGTTGCAATTTTTTTAGATTTTCTATTGGAGAGTACTTGGATAATTGTTTTTTTCTTCCTCCTAACCTCTGCTGCTGGAGTGTATGGCTTCATTACCTTGTTAGATGGTAATAAACCCCTCTTGGATTTCAAATCCTTAGCATCTTCAACAATAGCCTCTAGTTTTTTAAGGAGTTTATCCTCTCTGTCCTTGCACACTTTGAATTTGCAATGAGAATATAAGGGTAAAAAGGGTTGAGAGGGACCTATGGAAGAGGTGTCTCCAAATATATTTATTTTTTCCTGAGCACCAACGTGCTCATAATCATGACTGGAAGCAGCAATAGTAGCATTAGGATGGCTGCCATCATCATCAACAACTCCACCAGCAATATCCCCAGAAGAAACCGTGGATCTGTTATAGTAGGTTGGTTATGAAGAACTTCAACATTAGGCTGACCTTGCCAAACTGCTCATCTTATGGCTGTTGCTCCAGCCAATTCCATCTTTATTAACTCCACTATTGGGTCTGCTGTTGTATCAACAAGACCTAGAGTAATAAAAAAAGTCATCCCTAACTCCTTCTTAGTAGGCATGATCCAAGGATGTACAATCTATAAAAAAAGTCAAAAGGCATACAAATCATATCATATAATAATAATTTGCAGTCAGTTAGGTTATATGTTAACACAACTAATTTATGCAATAGATGATCTATCTACCACAACAGCTGATTTGTATGTTGCAACAGATTGATAATATGTTGCATCATATTACACATCTATTGCATAATTTATAGTAGATGGGTAATCTGTTGAGTCGGGTTCAGGGAACTAGAGCAACAGATAATTAATCTGTTGAAAAATATGAATCATCTATCATAATAGATTACCCATTTATTACACCAGTTACAGTTGATGGGTAATCTATTACAATAAATGACTCATCTATCACAACAGAAACTATCTGTTTCAATATCTTTCTTTGAGGCAAATTATTTTCATTGAACAAAGACATACTGCACCATCTGAAGGGTTAAAAGGATCAGCCTCCTTAATTTTTTGGTTGTTCTTTGTAGTAAACCACCTAAGGATCCTTGGATGAAAAACCTCATCTAGGTAATCCATTATTTGCTTACGGAGGGGAGGAATGGCTTCAAATGCCCAAACCTAAAAAATGTAATCAGGAAGTAAGCAAAAAAAATTTATAATAACTATATTCAATATAAATTAATGGATGAGTAAATGACTGTCTGAATTTGATAAAGTACTGATAAACTAAACAACTAACTAACCGTAATATCTGACCCAAAAAAAATTTAAGTACCAGTGGTCAGATTTTTGCGAGAAGAGTTTTTAGGAGTTGAAGACTAGACTCACTTCAGCCCCCGTGTTGACATTGCCTGATGGTACAGATGATTTTGTGGTGTATTGTGATGCCTCTAGAGTTAGTTTAGGTTGTGTGTTGATGTAGAGAGGTAAGGTTATAGCCTATGCCTCTAGACAGTTGAAGCCGCATGAAAATAATTACCCAACCCATGATTTAGAGTTAGCAGTTGTGGTCTTTGCTTTAAAAATCTGGAGACACTATCTGTATGGTATTCATGTTGACATGTTTACTGGTTACAAAATCCTACAGTACATATTTACTCAGAGGGATTTGAATCTTAGATAGGGAATGTGGTTAGAAATGCTAAAAAATTATGATATGAGTGTGTTATATCATCCGAGCAAGGCCAATATAGTGGCAGACGCCCTCAGTAAGTTTTCTATGGGCAGTGTGGCTCATGTAGAGAAGGATAAGAAAGAGTTGGCTTGTGAAGTGCATAATTTGGCTAGACTGGGTGTTAGGTTGCTTGACTCAACTAAAGGTAGTGTTTGGGCTCAGAGAAGTTCCCAATCCTCTTTAGTTTTGAAAGTAAAAGAGAAGCAAGACAGGGGTGCTAGTTTGGTCAGACTGAAAGAGTCAGTTAAGGACCAAAAGGTAGATAGTGTGTTGAGATGTCAGAATAGATTGTGCATTCCTTATGTTGATGATTTGAGGAAGAGAATTATAGCTGAGGCACATGGTGCACGGTATTCTATTCATCTCAGTGCTACCAAGATATACCATGACTTTTGGGAAATCTATTAGTAGAGTGGTATGAAGATGGATATAGCTGAGTTTGTGGTAAAATGTGCAACTTGTCAACAGGTTAAGGTAGAGCACCAAAGATCTGGTGGAAAGTTGCAAGAGTTTGGTATCACCACTTGGACGTGGGAAGAGGTGAATATGGATTTCATGACTGGTCTACCCCTTTTACATCATCATCATGATTCAATTTGGGTTGTTATAGATAGGTTGACTAAGTCAACACATTTCTTGCCAGTGCATACCTCTTATACAACTGAGGATTATACTAGGTTGTACATTCGGGAGTTAGTTAGGTTGCATGGAGTTCCCTTATCAATCATCTCGGATAGGGGTACTCAGTTTACTTCTTAGTTTTGGAGAGTGTTTTAGAAGTGTCTTGGTACCCAAGTTCATTTGAGTTCCACATTTCATCCACAGACAGATGGTCAGGCTGAGAGGACCATCCAAACTTTGGAAGACATGTTGAGGGCATGTGCTCTTGATTTCAAAGGTAGTTGGGATTAGCATTTGCCATTGATTGAATTTGAGAATAACAATAGTTATCACTCTAGTATCTAGATGGCCCCGTTTAAAGCTTTGTATGAGAGGAGATGTAGATCACCCATACATTGGTTTGAAGTGGGTGAAGCTACTATGATTTGTCCTGATGTTGTGTTTGAGGCTATGGAAAAGGTTAAGTTGATTAGGGAAAGGTTAAAGATAACCCAAAGTCATCAGAAGTCATATATAGATGTGAGAAGGAGAGATCTTGAGTCTAAGGTGGGTGATTTGGTCTACTTAAATATTTTTCCCATGAAAGGGGTGAAGAGGTTTGGGAAAAGGGGGAAGCTTAGTTCTCGTTATGTTGGTCCTTATAGAATTGTGATATGTGTGGGGAAAGTAGCCTATGAAGTTGAGTTACCCGCAGATCTGTCATCTATCCATCCCATCTTTCATGTCTCCATGCTTAAGAAGAGCATTAATGATTCCATTGTTTTAGATCCTTTGAAAAGCTCAGATATTTAGACTAGTCTTTCTTATGAAGATATTCCAATTGAAGTTCTAGACCATCAGATCTGTAGACTAAGGAACAAAGAGGTTTCCTTGGTCAAAGTTCTTTGGCGGAACCAGCCAGTTGAGATGCTACTTGGGATGCAGAAACAGACAGGCAAGGCAAGTACCCGCACATCTTCTCAGTGAGTTTAGATCTAGTTGTAGGTATTATTCTTCCTTAATTCAATTCCTTTCCAATTAAAGATTAAGCTATGCGGTTATTCTTGTATAAGTTCTTGCACTTTCCAAAGTATTCAAAAGTTTAGAAAGATATAAAGTCGATTTAGCCATTTATTTTAGTTGTGCACCCTTAGTTTCTCGGTATTTTAGTCTAACTAGTGATGAAATATTTCCAAGGGGGAGATATCGTAAGACCCCTCGAAGTTACCTCGTAGTCTATGCTTTTAGAGCATTTCAAGTGAAGCCTCATTTCACCATTAAAATATTAATGAATGACTTCCAAAGTAATTAGTGTTTAAACCATATTGAATTTTCCTAATTTTGACTTTTAATCGTGTGGGAAATTGAATTATCTTTCCAATGATACCAATTTCTTCAAAATTGATGTCGGGGTAGAAAGTTATAGCCGAATTGCAGAAAGCAGTCTGAACCGCCCAGGTACGACAAAAAGGGCTGACGGACCGTTGAGCTAGCGACGGGCCATCACCTAAACCATCACAGTGGAGGCAGTGAGTCCACTCCTGTCCAGGCGTGATACAATGGCCAACGGACCATTGCCTATGCCATCACAACTAAGGCAGTATTCCCTGTTCTGGCCCTGGTGCAACAGTCAGGCCGACAGACCGTCGAGTCAGCGATGGACCGTCGCACGAGCCATCGCAAATCCCGTTCAACATTTTTATAGAGCTATTTTTAAAAGGGCTTTTTTGCCTTTTCCACCCTTTTAACACCTGGATAAATCCAAAAAAAAAAAAAAGCAGATAACTTGAGATTCATGATAAACCTCAAGATCTAGCATTTTCTCCCTCAAGAACAAAACCCAATTCCTTCTCTAAGAACTTCAAGATCCCACCATAGTTTTTACAAATTGAGTTAAGATTCAAGGTTCCCAAATCAAAATCTTCAAGAACCATCACTCAAGAATACGAAAAAGAGTCTCAAGCAAGCTTGTTCATCTACAAGTCATAATCTAAGGTATGTGGGGTTTGAACAAGGATAACCCTTTCAACCTTGTGCCCAAAGGCTTATTTGAAATTAGAAAATTTCTACAACTTATGAGATTTTCCATGAAATTAAGTTAGTGTTCATACCCACTTTCATTCTTTGTAAGATTGTGAGATTTCCTATGGATTAAAAGTTGAATTACATGATTTTATTTATATTTCCATGCCTATTGATGAAATTTATAGATTCTAAGATGCTTTATGAGTAATTACATTACCAAGCTTGAATTTTGAGATATCTGACTTGGGATTACTATCTGGATCAATAGACCTCCTTTAAAGATTGTTGTTTAAGATTGTTTGGGTCATAAGTACCCCATAGCTAAGCTATTTTTAGATTTTAGTTAAAGATTTGACCTTTTGGTTCTAAGCTAAGATAGGGATCCACATTAATTATGACTTAAAATCAACAGAAGTATATTTGGTCTTTATTTTAAACCCTTGAATTATTTTAAGGTGGATTTCCTAAAAGTTTTGAGCTTAAGCACGGGAGTAGTATTTAGCACCGAGTTAGGTATGATTCCAAGGTCTCATTCCCTAGAAATACGTGCCCACATAGGTTTCTGAGTTACCCCAAGTGGGTTAAAATAAGTGATCACTAAAGTTAAGGGTCTATTTCAATGGCAAGGGTAGAGCAGCTTTCCTCAACGTGGGTAAGACGTTAGACTCCATATGGCTCACATGGTTTATGTCGGTTAGAAGAAACTCCCAAAGTAGTCCCCTACTCTAATTAAGATAAAAGTTTATATGTTGAAAGTTTGATTTTGAGGTTCCCAAAGTCCTAAAATCTCTAAGTTTCAAAGAAGTCCCTTATTCTCCATAAGATAAAATTATAACTTTTGAAAAATATTTTTTTAAAGATTTCTCTTACTTACAAGTTTTTAGAATAAGATGGAGAATACAAATTTTAGAACTAAGTGTATTGACTCACTAGATTTGTACTATATGCTTCATTATACATGATTTATGAGATTCAGATTTCAGTTTTACTCAATCTATGTGAGTCATTAATATAAGCATGCATGTTTAGTAAAGAATGATAACATTGTTTACTTAAATGCATACACCCCCATATACTCAGTACATTCTCAAAGTACTACTCCACATATACGTTTATGTGATACATTGTCTCATAATGTAGGTTCAGGTGCTCAGTTTTAGCAGTGACAGTAATTCCCGAGTACCTTTGTCTACACTCTGCCGCTGGTGAGTCCTTATGGTTATAGGACCTATTGCATAGATTTTCAGTTGTTATTGCTTTCAGTTTAGTCGAGTCAGTTGGGAGTTTGTCCCAATGACTCTCTAGTTCTTGATTAGTAGAGGCTTTGTCAGACTAGATTATTAGTATGTTTAGACTTTCAGTATTTTGACTGTTCAGACAAGTATTTTCTTCGTATTCCATTATGATTTTTATATGACAGTACATTATTTTGATTTATTCATCCCAAAGTAAGTTTTATATGTAGTAGCAGGCTCAAAGGGTTAGCTTGGGCTACTTATAGCCTTAAGCACCGTATGACGTTCTGGGATGAGATTTTGGAGCATTACAAACTTGGTATCAGAGCCTAAGGTTTAAGGAGTCCTAGGGAGTCTGACAAGCTGCGTTACGTAGTCTTGATCATCGGTGTGTAGCACACCATATCTATGAGTAAGAGGTTACAGGATATTTTAGGAAAAAGTCATCTCTTTCTTTCAGAGTCTTTTCTTGCCAACTACTATCTCTATATGCTATTGACTCGTGATCTTTTAGGACAGAAAATGCCTTCCCGAAGATCTAATGTCTGTAGGAATGTCGATCAGCCACCTCAACCGGCCGATCCCCTGAATGAGAACGTGTCTCACATTGAGTTTTAGGCTGACTTTCAGGAGTTAGCCCAAGAAGTTATTGCGAATGTTTATGCCAATAACCAGGCTTCAGTTTTGCACCAGTAAGGAGGTGATTCCACTGCAGCCCAGATTCGAGATTTCATAAAGATGAATCCACCAGAGTTCTATGGGTCTAAGGTAGGTGAGAACCAATAGTGTTATCTTGAGAAGGTGAAAAAGATCACCCAAGTCATGTATATTTCTAAAGAAGAGAGTGTAGAACTGGCCTCTTATAGGCTGGAAGATATTTCTTATGAATCAGTTATGGCGTGGAGAAAGAATAAAGGGGAGAATGCTGCTCCTACGACTTGGCCGGTGTTTCAGGATACATTCCTAGACAAATTCTTCCCACTTGAGATTAGGAAGGCAAATACAGAGGAATTTATGAACTTGAGGCAAGGTCTATGACTGTAAAGGAGTATTGCCTTAAGTTTAACCAGTTATCCAAGTATGCTGCTCACTTGGTAGCTAACACCTGATCTAGTATGAGCAAGTTTGTGACCGGTGTATCTGGTTTGGTGCTAAAAGAGTGTAGGAATGCTATGCTCAATAGGGATATAGATCTTTCCAGGCTGATAATGCATGCTCAGCAGATTGAGTCTGATAACATAAGGGAGAGAGATAGAGTAAAGGGAAATAAGAGGGATATATTGGAGCAGTTTGAGCATGGTCATACTAGATCCCATGGAGAGAACCGTCTGCAATTTCAGAGTCATTCATGTATGCCAGCGCCTTCATCAGCTAGTGCTTTCACACATAGAAATAGGCAGGAGCAAGGGAATATGTCTTCTATGTTCAGGTCCAAGAACAGTATGAGTAACAGGACCAGTTATCCTTCTTCTGCTAAGTGTAGTAAGACCCATCCTGGTGAGTGTTTGGCCAAACAGAGGGGTTGCTTTGGTTGTGACAAGTTGGGCCACAGACTTAGAGAGTGCCCGCATGCTAGGCAGTGGAGTAGAGATATCCGACCTCTGACTCAGGCTACTAGTTCCCCAGATCCTTTAGCCAGTCCAGCCCCTCCTTAGGGCACTTTATTAAGTACTGCTAGCGGTTAGCGCCAGAATAAATTGTATGCCTTGCCATCCCGCTAGGAGGAGGAAGATTCATAAGACGTTGTTACTTGTATGCTCCATGTTTTTTGCTTTGATGTTTATGTATTGATAGACCCTGGGTCAATTTTCTCTTATGTGACCCCATTAGTTGCTATGAATTTATGTGGATCTTGATATTATTTTGGGTATGGATTGGCTTCACTTATGTTATGCATCTATAGAATGTCGTACCCGTCTGGTTAAGTTTCAGTTTCCTGATAAGCTAGTCTTCGAGTGGTTTGGAAGTTCAATATCTCCCAAGAGTAACTTTATATCCTATCTTAAATCTAGAAAGTAGATATCCAAAGGTTGCATCTACTATCTAGTTAGAGTTAAAGACACTAAGTCTGAGATTCCAACCATTCAGTAATTCAGTATAGTTCATGAGTTTCCTGATGTTTTTTTGGAAAATCTCCCAGGGGTACCTCCCAATAGAGAGTTCGAATTTGGGATTGACTTTCTTTATGATACACAACCTATTTCTATTCCTCCATATCGTATAGCACCCACAGAGCTTAAGGAGTTAAAAGGGCAACTCAAATATCTTCTAGATAAGGTTTTCATTAGGACCAGTGTTTCTCCTTGGGGTGTACCTATCCTATTCGTGCGAAAGAAAGATGATTCTTTGTTTATGTGCATTGACTATCATCAGCTGAATAAGGTTACAGTTAAGTACGAGTACCTTCTTTCTAGAATTGATGACCTGTTTGATCAGTTGCAAGGTGCTAGTTATTTCTCAAAGATAAACCTTAGATCCGGCAATCACCAGCTTAAAGTAAGGGAGTGTGAAATCCCAAAGATAGCCTTCTAAACCCGTAATATTCACTTTGAGTTTCTAGTCATGTCTTTCGGGCTAACCAATGCTCCAGCGACTTTCATGGACCTCATGAATCGAGTGTTCAGACAGTATCTTGATATGTTTGTCATAGTGTTCATAGATGATATCCTTGTGTACTCCCTTACTGAGAATGACCATATGGATCATCTTAGAATTATCTTGTAAACTCTTAGAGATCATTAGTTATTCGCTAAATTCAGTAAGTATGAATTTTGGCTAAGGTCAGTAGCCTTTCTGGGTCATATTATTTCAGCCAAAGGCCTTAGAGTTGATCCCCAAAAGATAGAATCTGTAAGAAATTAGCCTAGACTTATCTCTCTATCAGACATTAGAAGTTTCTTGGGTCTAGCAGGTTATTACCTCTGTTTTGTTGAAGGTTTCTCCTCTATTGTGTCTCCTATGTCTAGACTGACCCAAAACAAAGTTAAGTTCCAATGGTCAAATTCTTGCGAGAAGAGTTTTCTGGAGTTGAAGACTCGACTCATTTTAGCCCCCGTGTTGACATTGCCTGATGGTACAGATGATTTTGTGATGTATTATGATGCCTCTAGAGTTGGTTTGGGTTGTGTGTTGATGCCGAGAGGTAAGGTTATAGCCTATACCTCTAGAAAGTTAAAGCCGCATGAAAAGAATTACTCAACCCATGATTTATAGTTATCTGTTATGGTCTTTCCTTTTAAAATCTGGAGACACTATCTATATGGTGTTCATGTTGACATGTTTACTGATCACAAAATCCTGCAGTACACATTTACTCAAAGGGAGTTAAATCTTAGACAGTGAAGGTGGTTAGAATTGCTAAAAAATTATGATATGAGAATGTTATATCATCCGGGCAAGGCCAATAAAGTGGTAGACGCCCTCAGAAGGTTGTCTATGGGTACTGTGGATCATGTAGAGAAAGATAAGAAGGAGTTGCCTCGTGAAGTGCATCATTTGGCTAGAATAGATGTTAGGTTGCTTGACTCAGCTGAAGGTAGTGTTTGGGCTCAGAGTAGTTCCAAATCTTCTTTAGTTTAGTAAGTGAAGGAGAAGCAAGACATGGATGCTAGTTTGGTCAGACGGAAGAAGTTAGTCAAGGACCAAAAGGTAGAGGTTTTCTCCCAAGGGGGAGATGGTGTGTTGAGATGTTAGAATAGATTGTGTGTTCCTTGTGTCTGTGATTTGAGGTAGAGAATTATGGCTGAGGTGCATGGTGAGGAGTATTCTATTCATCTCGGTGATACCAATATATACCGCGACTTTCAGAAAATATATTGGCGGAGTGGTATAAAGAAGGATATAGCTGAGTTTATGGAAAAATGTGCAACTTGTTAACAGGTTAAGGTAGAGCACCAAAGAGCTGTTGGTAAGTTGCAAGAGTTTGGTATCCCCACTTGGAAGTGGGAAAAGGTGAATATGGATTTTGTGACTAGTCTACCCCTTTCACATCGTCATAATAATTCGATTTGGGTTGTTGTAGATAGGTTGACAAAGTAAGCACATTTCTTGCTAGTGCATACATCTTATACAGCTGAGGATTATGCTAGGTTGTACATCCGGGAGTTAGTCAGGATGCATGGAGTTCCCTTGTCAATCATCTCGGATAGGGGTACTTAGTTCACTTCTCAGTTTTGGAGAGCGTTTCAGAAGGGTCTTGGTACCCAAGTTCATTTGAGTTCCGCTTTTCATCCGCAGACAGATGGTCAGGCTGAGAGGACTATCCAAACTTTGGAAGACATGTTGAGGGCATGTGCTCTTGGTTTCAAAGGTATTTGGGACGATCATTTTACATTGATTGAATTTGCGTTTAACAATAGGTATCACCCTGATGGTGTGTTTGAGGCTATGGAAAAGGTTAACTTGATTAGAGAAAGGTTGAAGACAGCCCAGAGTCATCAGAAGTCATATGCAGATGTGAGATGAAGAGATCTTGAGTTTGAGGTAGGTGATTTGGTGTACTTGAAGATTTCGCCCATTAAGGGGATTAAGAGGTTTGGGAAAAAAAGGGAAGCTTAGTCCCCGTTATGTTAGTAGTCCTTATTGAGTTCTGAGACATGTGGGGAAAGTAGCCTATGAAGTTGAGTTTCCCGCAGATCTATCAGTTGTCCATCCCATCTTTCACGTCTCCATGTATAAAAAGAGCATTGGTGATTCCATTGTTGTAGATCCTTCGGAGAGCTCAGATATTCAGACCAGTCTTTCTTACGAACATATTCTAGTTTAGATTCTATACCATCAGATCCGTAGACTAAGGAACAAAGAGGTTTCCTTGGTCAAAGTTCTTTGGCGGAACCAGTCAGTTGAAGGTGCTACCTTGGAAGTAAAAGCAGACATGCGAGCCAAGTACTTGCACCTCTTCTTCGTGAGTTCACATCTAGCTGAAGGTATTACTCTTTCTTAATTTAGTTCCTTTCCAATCAAAGATTCAGCTATGTGGTTATTCTTGTATAAGTTCTTGCACTTTCTGAAGAATTCAAAAGTTTAGAAAGATATAAAGTTGGTTTATCCATTTGTATCAGCTGTGCACCCTTAGTTCCTCAGTATTTTAGTCTAACTAGCAACATTTGAGGAAGAATGTTTCCAAGGGGGAGATATTATAAGACTCCGCAAAGTTCCCTCATAGTCTAAGCCTTTAGAGAATGTTAAGTAAACCCTAATTTTTCCTTTAAAAGATTAAGGAATGACTTCCAAAGTGATTAGTGTTTAAACCATATTGAATTTTCCTAATTTTGACTTTTTATTGCATAGAAAATTGAATTATATTTCTAATAATACCCATTTCGTCAAAATCGATGTCGGGGTAGAAAGTTATGGCCGAATTACAGAAAGCAGTTTGAACCACCCAAGTGCGATGGAAAGGGCCGACGGACCTCGAGCTAGCGATGGCCCATCACCCAAACCGTCGCAGCAGAGACAGTGAGTCCACTTTCTGACCAGGCGCGATGGAATGGCCGACGGATTGTCGAGCTAGTGACGGACCGTCGCCCAAGCCATCGCAACTAAGGCAGTATTCCCTATTCTAGCCCAGGTGTGACGGTCAGGCCGACGGACCATCGCATGAGCCGTCGTAGATCTCATTCAGCATTTTTTTAAAGCCATTTTTAAAATGTCTTTTTTGTCCTTTTTCACCCTTTTAACACCTAGATATATCCAAAACGAAGTAGATAACTTGAGATTCATCAAAAACCTCAAGAGTTAGGGTTTTCTCCCTCAATAACAAAACCCAATTCCTTCTCCAAGAACTTCAAGATCCCACCATAATTTTTACAAATTGTGTTAAGATTCAAGGTTCCTAAGTCAAAATCTTCAAGAACCCTCACTCAAGAATACGAAAAAGAGTCTCAAGCAAGCTTGTTCATCTACAAGTCATAATCTAAGGTATGTGGGGTTTGAACCATGGTAACCCTTTCACCCTTGTGCCCAAAGGCTTATTTTAGATTACAAAATTTCTTCAACTTATGAGATTTACATGAAATTAAGTTAGGGTTCAGACCCACTTTCATTATTTGTAAGATTGTGAGATTTTCCATGGATTAAAAGTTGAATGACATGATTTTATTTATATTTCCATGCCTATTGATGAAATTTATAGATTTTAAGATACTTTATGAGTAATTGCACTACCAAGCATGAATTTTGAGATATCTGACTTGAGATTACTGTTTGGGTCAATAAACCCCCTTTAAATATTATTGTTCAAGATTGTTTGGGTCATAAGTACCCCATAGCTAAGCTATTTTTAGATTTTAGTTAAAGATTTGACCTTTTGGGTCTAAGCTAAGATAGGAATCCATATTAATTATGACTTAAAATCAACAGAAGTATATTTGGTCTTCATTGTAAACCCTTGAATTATTTTAAGGTGGATTTCCTAAAAGTTCTGAGCATAGGCATAGTAGTAGTATTTAGCACCAAGTTGGGTATGATTCTAGGGTCTCATGCCCCAGAACTACGTGCCCCCGTAGGTTTCTGAGTTACCCCAAGTAGGTTAAAATAAGTAATCACTAAAGTTAAGGTTCTATTCCGATGGCAAAGGTAGAGCAGCTCTCCCCAACATGGGCAAGATGTTGGACTCCATATGGCTTACATGGTTTATGTCGGTTAGAAGAAACTCTCAAAGCAATCCCCTACTCTAATTAAGATAAAAGGCTCTGACCCCAATCATGGTCGAGGAAGAAATTTTAATCAGGATGATCATCTTGCACTAAACAATAACCCTCATTAATCAGGATGATCATCTTGCACTAAACAATAACCCTCAGCACCAGCAATGTAAAAAGAAGGGTGAAAATACTAAAGCAGTGCAAAGAAAAAACTTAGAAAATAAATGCTATTGGTATGGAGGAAAGGACACTATTCATGTATCTGTCGTATGCCAAAGCACTTGTTTAATCTCTATTAGGCGTACCTCAAGAAAACAGATAACAATGTTGAAGCAAACTTTATCTCTGAAGATAATGTTGAGCCCATCAATTTAGATGTCCTAGTTTTCTTTGCAATCCCTAAAGGACATGTTAGTCACCCTGTCGGTGTCAAATATGCAATAGTCTGAGTATTTTACTTTTTTGGTAAACTGTATTAGTTTGCATTTACATTAGTAGTATCTCACTAGTCTTATAAATAAATAAAGTTTGTATAATATGTTATATGCTAGTAATAGTATTATATTTACTTTGTTTATATTTCATCTTGAAGAATATATGGATACTTCTCAAATTTTATTTAGACCAATAATCAATCATGACGATAATTGTGTAATTGATAGTGGAACTATGCACTCCATAGTTAAAGATGAGAAATACTTTTCACACTTAGAAAAAAAAGCAAATGCTACAATAATCTCTGATAATTCAAAATTAATTAAAGGCTTTGGAAGAGCTACTATATTTTTGCCTAAGGGGACAAAACTTGTTATAGAAGATACATTGTTCTCTTCTAAATCCCCAAGAAACTTATTGAGATTTAAAGATATACACTGAAATGGATATCATGTTAAGACAATAAACAAACTTAATATTGAATATCTTAGCATTACCAAGAATATCTCAAGCCAGAAACACGTGTTGGAGATACCAACTTTGTCTTCCAGCTTATATTATGTAGAAATTACTATAGTTTAAGTAAACTCTATTGTAAATCAGAAATTTAACGATCTAAATACGGTTGTGCTTTGGCATGATCGAATAGGTCATCCTGGATTAATAATGATGAGACGAATCAATGAAAATTCAAAAGTGCACCCATTGAAGAACCTGAAGATTCTTAAAAGTGATGAATTTTTATATGCTGCTTGTTATCAAGGTAAACTAATAACTAAACCATCTTAACTAAAAGTTGGGGTCGATTCCTCTCTTCTTTTAGAACATATACATAGGGATATATGTGGACCTATTCACCCACCCAGTAGGTCATTTAGATATTTTATTGCCCTAATAGACACATCATCAAGGTGGTCTCATATGTGTCTCTTACCATCTCACAACTAGCATTTGCAAAATTATTGACACAAATAATACAATTAAGAGAACAATTCTCAGATTATCCCATTAAGGCTATTCTCTTCAACAATGCTGGAGAATTTACATCCTAAGATTTTGATGATTATTGTATGTCAGTTGCGATAAGAGTTGAACATCATGTCGCTCATATTCATACTCAAAATTGTCTTGCTGAGTTATTTATTAAGCGCCTACAATTGATAGCAAGATCACTACTTATGAAAACAAAATTACCCACTACTTTTTGGGGTCATGCTAACTTGCATGCAGAATTACTTATTCTTCTCAGACCAATTCATTATAATAAGTACTCCTCGTCACAATTGATACTTGATCATGAGCCAAATATTGTTCATCTATGAATATTTGGATGTGTTGTATATGCGCCAATTGTAGCACCACGGCGCATTGAGATGGGCCACCAGAGAAGTTTAGGAATATATATTGGGTTTGAGTCACCCTCTATATTGGCTACCTTGAACCATTGATGGGAGATTTATTTACTGCTCAATTTGCAGATTATCAATTTGATGAAATAAATTTCCCGTAATTAGGGGAGGGAAATATGAACTTAAAAGAGAAATTGCGTGAAAAGTTTCATCATTAACTCATTTTGACCCACGTACCCCCATATGTGAAAATGAGGTCCAGAAGATTATTCACTTACAAAAACTGGCAAATCAAATGTCAAGTGCATTACTGATTTGAAAAGGATAACTAAGTCACATATCCCAACAATGAATGTTCCTGTATAAATTAAAGTCCCAAAAGAACCATATACTAATGTCATGGCTTCTAATCTCAAACACACTTGAATCTTGGTAGGCCATTGGGTTCGAAGGATCAAAATCATAGATAAAAAGCATGAAAAATTATAAGGATAATATTGTAAAAGAGTCTAATGAAGAAACTCAAAATCTAATTAATCTTGATATTCTTAGAGAAATCAGTGAACTCGAAACTCAAGTGAATGAAGAACTTTCAATAAGTCCGACTAGCGATGAGGTAAATTTAGATCGATATAAAATTATGGTGGATAATATTTTTGCATATAACGTCACACTAAATATTATGCAAGACAATGAGGACCTTGAACCTCCATCTATCGAAGAATTTCAACAAAGAAAAGATTGGCCAAAATAGCCAGAGATGATTCAATCAGAGTTGAACTCACTTGCTAAACGAGAGGATTTTGGACTGGTAGTCCAAACCCCAGATGGTCCAAAACCAGTCATCTATAAATTGGTCTTTAGTCGTAAAAGAAATGAGAGAAATGAAATTGTAAGATACAAGGCATGACTTATTGCACAAGGATTATCTCAAAGACCTAATATCGACTATGAAGAAACATATTTACCCGTTATGAATGCAATAACATTTTGATACCTCATCAGTCTAGCTGTATAAGAAAATCTTGAAATTTATCTAATGGATGTGGTTATAGCTATCTGTATGGCTCACTTGATAATAAAATTTACATGAAGATCCCAAAAGGATTAAAGATGACTGAATCATATAGTTCAAAGTCTCAAGATTCATGTTCAGTCAGATTACAAAGATCGTTATACAGTCTAAAACAATCAGGGCATATGTGGTGTAATTACATAGTGAGTACTTGATAAAATGAAGGTTACACAAATGATATCATTTGTCCTTGTATTTAAGAAAACACCTTCAGGGTTTGTTATACTTGTTATTTATGTTGATGACATAAATCTCATTAGAACTTCAGAAGAGGTCTAAAAGGCAATTAAATATCTAAAAAAAGAATTTGAGATGAAAGATCTTGGAATGACAAACTTTGTCTTGGTCTACAGTTTGAAAATTTAGAGACGGGATCTTCATTCATCAAACTGCCTATACTGAGAGGGTTTTAAAATAATTTTACATGGACAAAGCATATTTGTTAAGTACTCCAATAGTTGTTTGATCTCTTGAAGTGAGTAAAGATCCGTTTCGACCTCTAGAAGAGGGTGAAGAGATTCTTGATCTGAAGTACTATATCTCAATACTATTGGTGCACTTATGTATCTTGCTAACGCTATAAAGCTGGATATAATATTTTCTAATTTGCTAGCAAGGTATATTTCTTCTCTTGCACAAAGACAATGAAATAGAGTTAAGAACATATTGAGATATCTGAAAGGGACTATTGACATGGGTATGTTCTATAATAACATAGCTAGTTCAGATCTTATTGGTCATGCAGATGCAGGTTATTTATCTGACCTACATAAAGCACGATCTCAAATAGACTATGTGCTTACATACGGAGGTACTGTTATATCATGATGATCTACAAAGCAGTCTACGATTGCTACTTCTTCAAATTTTTGCTGAGATAATATCTACTCATGAGGCAAATAGAGATTGCATATGGCTGAGATCAGTGATACATTCCATTAAAGAGAGATGTGGCATAAAGTTTGATATCAAGGTACCCACAGTCTTATTTGAAGACAACGCAGCTGCAATACCTTGTAGTTGTAACACTCTTTTGATGAATAAAAAATGACCTTTAGGACTCCAGTGGTGATGGTAGATCATGTGTTGATGTTGTGAGAGGTGTTGGGGGTGTTTTAGGACCTCAAAACTAAGTAGGAGTTGCAAAGTAGGGCTTAGACAATGGCTAGGCATCGCATTGTTATCTCCTACCTTCACTGGAAAGGTTAGGCCATGGGTTAGGCGCTGCCCAACCTTGGTTAGTCCATGGATTAGGTGCCGCCCAACCTGTGTTATGAAACAGGTTAGGCACCGCCCAACGTGGGTTAGGCGCTGCCCAATCAGGGTTAGGCCATGGACTGGTCGCTGCCTACCCTATATTTTTTGGTGTGAGGGCTCCAATTTTGAGTTATTTTCAGGGTAACAAGGTCTTTTGACACTACATAACCATTCCTAAACATAATTATGTTAAATAAAAGTCCTAAAATAAGTTTTAAATATCTCAAATCCCTAGTTCATCTTTCTAAATCACAAAAGGAGATAAACAACTTAGGGTTTCCCACGCAAGCTTAAAGGGTCAATCTTTTCATAATTTCTTTTTCAACTAAGGTGTATGGGGCTATACTAAATTCATTGGGAATAAGTTTTATGATTTTTTTCAAGTTTAAAGCTATATAATCATGTTTACAAAGGAGATTTTTACATTTGTTTAAATAGCATGCATAATGAACTTATTTGATGAAAGTGAACGTTTGTCTTGGACTTTTCCATATAAAATTGAACTATGATCATGTATACACAGTTGATTTCAATTTTTCAAAGAATAATTGAGAGAATGAATGAATAAACCCCTCTCTTATTGTGTTATCTCATGATTTCACACGTTATGGGTTGTCCAATTGTATGTTTTAAAGTATGAGATAAACATTTTACTATTGTTGTGAAATTGGTATTAATTATTACTTGAAGAGAGGGTGTTTTTGCTTTTGTAAATGTTCAATGTGATGAATGAAAGAATTGCATGGGATTACTACAAAGTAATTGACCCCCCCAACACACATGTTCAGATTTAAGATAAGAGAAGTTTTACATGAGTTTCCACATAATTTTGAAATATGAATTCTATTGTACTGTTTAAATGATTTGGGTGGTCAATATTACTTTTGAAATAATAAAAGGGAAATAGATAAGTTATGACAAGACTTGCAATTCTAAGTATGTCGATACCCTATTTTGATGTGCCCGAAGATAAAAAGGAGAGAAACAAACTTTTTAAGAAGAAACTATGTATTAATAGGGTCTAAAATTGGGATTAAGGGAATTAGATGGTTACCCGAAGAAGGCACGAGTTTAGATGACTCATTTTTTTAAACCGTGATTTGCCGACGCAGGGTTATGTTACTCGAAAGGAAAATTATACGCTGGCGACGGCCCTATGGCATAGTAGATAAGCAGATACTCCATCCTTTGTGGTAAACTTGGGTTGGGGGCTTGGCCGCAAGTCAAGGGCCAATTCCATATAGCCCGTGGAATTATAGATTGTAGGGTGTACCATCTAGCTAAGAAGAGAATAAAGAGTAGAGTCATGAATTGTAGAATGTGTTTTGAAAGATGCAGATTATGCCCATGTGTTTTCAACTATTTTAAGATAATACGTATTTATGAAATGCTCTCACCTATGTTGTATATAAATGTATTTTGTTTTTGGGTTGTTATATGTACCAATACATTTGTATTAACCCCCTATATTTTAGGATCTATGGCTCAGTCTCGGGGTCTCGCTAAGAAGTAGATTGGTTTATCAAAAGTTTGCAGTCAGTGAGCCTCCCTTATTTCAAAATGCCTTATTCATGGAATATTGTCATCTGATTTTAGTTTATGGTCTGACTGGGGGCCTTGTCCCAGTTTTTAGAAAAATATTGTTTTTGTATTACTAGAAATTTTGTAGACTGATGTTAGATATTTTAAATATTTATGAACTCACACTTGTATATTGTTCGGTATTAACAAGAAGATGAACATGTTTTCATTTTTACTAATTTTTCCGCATTTCTTCATAATATGTAGTTGCACATAATTGCCAATTAGAAAGGCTCTCAGGCCTTCATAGTTCGGGATGCTCGTCACAGCCAAGGCCTCAGTTTGGGTCGTGACAACTTGGTATCAAAGCATGGTTTATGGTCCCAGGGTTTCTACTATATTTCATCGAGTAGAGTCCTGTTTATGGGTGTGTAGCACACCACACTTATAAGTAGAAAGCTACTAGGTATTTTGGAATGTCTCTTTTTCTTTCATGATTTAGTTTGTGCTATAGAGTCTTGTAATAGTCCATAGTTGTAACACTCATTTAATGCATCAAAAATTACCTTTTGGACCCCCATAGTGATGGTAGATCATGTGTTAACTTTGTGGGAGGTGTTGGGGGTGTTTTAGGACCTCAAAACTAAGTAGGCATCACAAAGTAGGGCTTAGGCAATGTATAGGCATCGCATTGCCATCACCTACCTTTACTGGAAAGGTTAGGCCATGGCTTAGGTATTGCCCAACCTGTGTTAGAAAATGGGTTAGGCGCTGCCCAACCTAGGTAAGGCCATAGATTGGGCGTTGCCTACCCTATATTTTGCAGCGTAGGGGCTTTATTTTTGAGTTATTTCAAGGGTAACCAAGTCTTTTTATGTTCCATAACCATCCCTAAACAAATTTACATGAAATTAAGGCTCCCAAATACGTTTTGACTCAATCAAATCCCTAATTTATCTTTTAAAGCATAGGAGGAGATAAACCAACTAAGAATTTGCATATTTAATCTTAAAGTGTTAATCTTTTCATTATTTCTTCATTATTAAGGTACGTGGGGATATCCTAATCTCATGGGCATAGGTTTTATGATTTTAGTAATTTAAAGTCATAGAATTATGGATATAAGAAGGGTTTTGAAAACACTTTGAATACTATGCATCATAATCTATTTTTGATGATATTATCATGTTTTCCATATATTTGAAGTATATTCAAGTATCTAAACAGTATACAATTTTGAGAATTGATATGAGAGCATGAGCTATGAAATTTCCCTCTCAATGTGGAATTTGATCTATTTACTATGTTATGTTTGATAAATTATGTGTCCTAAAGTATGAATCAAATATTTTACTATTATTCATGGATTTGACATTGGTTATGGGTTGAAGAGAGGATGTCTTAATAAAACTATACTATTTGCATTATATGAAAGAAGTATATGTGATTAAATGATTGTAATGGCCACCGTATGTTTAAGTTTTGAGAAGAAAGTGTGTTTGCATAAGATTTCATGTGCTTTCAAAATTGAGAACTCTCTTCTGATGTTATAAATATTTTGGTGGTCATTTGCATGTTTTGAATGAGAAGGGCTGAGAAACTGATATGATATGAATGACTTACAAGTCTGGGTATGACGATACCCTATCATGATATGCCCTTACCAGAATGATAAAAGAATTTTTGTAAGCACGACTTATGTTTTTATGAGGCTAAAATTGGGCTTAAAGTAAGTTAAATAATTACCTGAAAAAAGTATGAGTTGAAAGACTCTATGCTGGAAACCGTGATTTGCCGACATGGAATTTTGGTACCCTGCTTTATGATCTTGTGTACCTTGTATTATGTCAGCCTAGGAACTATGGTTAGGAGCCCTTCTTTGTGATCTTGTGCCCAACCATGACATGTTGATTTGATATGGGGATTTTGGCACCCTACTATGTGATCTTGTATGTCCTCTCTCTCATTAATACTCCAATCCTTATAGCAAACTTGGATTGAGAGCTTGGCCACCGAGTCAAGGGCGGATTTCATATGGCCCATGGAGTTACAGATTGTAGGGTGTATAATCTAGATCAGTAGAGAAATAAAGAGTTGAGTTGTGATTTCATGAAGATGTATTGAAGCTTATCAAATTATGCCTATGTATTTTCAAATATTTTATGCCCATATGTCCCATGGTTTGATTTTTATTGAACTTATTTCTGTATTGGTCAGTTTAAATATCAAAATGACCATGTTTTCATTTATTTTCCAGATACTTTATAATATGTGAACATTGTATATGATTCCCAGGTAGAAGGGCTCTTGAGCCTTCATGGTTTGGGATGACCGTCGTGGCTAGGGCCTTGGTTTGGGTTGTAATAAACTTGGTATCAGAGAACGTTTCATGGTCCCAGGGTGCCTGCGAAGTTGTGTCAGGTTGAGTCCTTTTTCTGGGTATGTAGCACGCCACACTTATACGGAGGAAGCTAGTAGACGTTTAGGAATGTTTCACTTTTCTTTATATTCTAGATTGTTCCATTGTGTTGTCCATTTAGAGGTTATCCAAATTCCTTCTTTACTCTGATTTTATTAGCTATGTCTCATTGTTGAGTCGATTCAAGTGCAGAAGCTTAGAGTCTAAATGATGTGGACTTTTCTAATTATGTCATAAATGATTATGAAATTGACCAAGGAATTGAGAGGAGTCTATGAGTGCTTTAAAGTGTATTGAATTAATCTTATACCCCTATCTACATCAGTCATACATTTGAGCCTGAGGTATAGAGTATATCCAGTGTCCCTTCTCTAAAACCCTTATTGAAGATGTCATGCTTAAGGGGAATGATGTGTGGAAGAACATTGGAATATTAATTCCACCTGAGTAGTAGTATGTTATTAAGTTTTATACCCTATGAGCTATGAGATGGTACAGAAGTTAGTGATATGAAGTCACAAGGTTAGAAGTCAGAATAAGGATGACTTTTGTGTAAAGAAGCTAGTTTAGTTGCATTACCGTTAATTGAGGGATGGGTTTCCAATTTATGGTGATAGACTAGCGTGGTAGCAATATTGGTAGATTTTATGGTAGTCTGTAAAGGAAGTGGCAGGTTATGATTATTATTATTCAAAAATAAGAAAGGATCTTAAAATGGATAGTTATGGTAGTTGTAGAAATCATTTGTAAGATGTGAATGGAAAGGGGTAGATTATTCAATAAGCTATGAGTAGAGACTCATTGGCATATATGTAATTTGAAAGTAGTGGGGATGTATATATGGGTAAGTAAATATGATGTGAGAAAGTGAAATATGTTGATAAAATCGTAATGGATTATATTATAATATTAAGGTCGACTATCCCTATTATGTGCTTTACAACCCCCTTGATTGTCTTTTCTCTAGTCATTGTAAACTAGTACTATGTGTGAGAAGGTATGTAGTAGATTTAAGGTATAGCAGTAATGTCATGGAGAGGATGAACTTATGGGCCATAGTTAAGTGAAATAAGAGATTTAGGTTGATATTTCTATTCGATTGATTTGTATAGTATATGGCATGCTCCATATGTTTGGTGTTTTTAGACTATAGGTTTGATCTTTAGATGTGGATTGTGGTGGTGAGAATAGTAGCTTAAGGTTAATGATGCATGTTTTGTGGGAGTGAATTAGTAGGCTTGATGTGTGGTGTGAAATCGTTTAGGTTGGCAACTTGCGGAATAAGGAGTGGGGGATTATTTTATATATATAATCAGAAGGATTAGTGTTAAAAACCATGAATTGTAGTTGAGTTATTAAGTGGATAAGGGCATAAGTATAAAAAAAGAATAAGTTAAACCCTGAGGTAGCATGTTGTTAGATAAGTTGTGATGTGTATGAGTGTCACGTGTACCTAGATATCATTCTCAAATCTTATAGTATGGAGAAGTTCGAGGAGTTGTTGTATAACATTATTTAGAGTTAAATTGAGGAAATATAAGTAGGCAAAAAGCGTCTTTGGTATTGTTTTACAAATTTTGTTAAGTAGTAAGTTACGTGATTAAAGGTGTAATGCTAGTATCCTAAGAAGTTGAAGATAGAGCGTTAAGTGTTAAGATGCATGGATGTCCATGCCCATAATAATGTTAGTCACAAGTCAATGAATTTGGGGTTAGAGAAAGTTATGATTAGTTTTCCTGAAGGAGGAGGTCCTAGAAAGAAATTTGTGTGTTTTTATTACAATTATTGAGGGTAGTTTATGTTCATATGTATATTAATACCCCTTCAAAGATTGTGGATGTGTACGCTCATGAGAGTGGGAGTTGTAGAGTGATGTTTATGAAGGCTAGCGACAGTTAAGAGTAGCATTTCCAGAAAGAAAGGCCTCAGAGTATAGTTTATCATAGACAGTTTAGCGTTTATATGTATGGTGATATATCTTTTGTGTTGAGAGTTGTGGCTATATATTTGATGTGAGGTTATGCCTGCAAGTCTAGGATTGTGACTTTGATCTGAGGGGGAGATAGTGAATTAAGGTAGTTCTCGAATTTTCTCAACGTGGCAAGTTGCGGGAAGTAGTCATCATAAACCTATTCCTATTCAATCATATTCCTCCTACTTTAATTTAAGAGGTCATTCTACTAATTTCTTATGTGTTCAAGTCCTGTCTATGTCTGAAGTCTGAGTTCTTTATGTAACTCATGTCATATTTCGACCTCCAAACTAGAAGCAATGATATCTCAGTAGATCCATTCTTTTATGTATTTAATCTCTATGTTATTTTGTTCATGATCCATAAATCCGTGTCCCAAATCTTGCTTGGTTCTAGGGAACCATGTTTTCATATGTTACTGATTCATTTTATGTCGGGATTAGCTAAACTGATAAAGTTGTGCAAATTCATGACTATTTTAACCCTGAAAATGAGAAGCAATAGCTTTGAGTAGAAGTCCTTGTCTCAATCATTAACTTTATGAATTCAAAACCTGTGTTATACGACTCGTGATGTACGCGCTCATGTTTCTCACTATGGCATGTCCTAAGCGCGCATGCCATGTTATATATATGTCGAACGACTCTCTACTTATGATACAGACACTTGATATATGAAGCACTTTGTTATTGTATCTTATCTTCACCTCATGTCCCTCCTTGAGTAGATCAAGAGATATGGGTTATAATTGAGTAGTTTCTCTCCCATTCACGATGCTTGTACTCGGGTCCCTTAATGACCCTCCATATGTTAGTATTATGGTGGTTGTAGAAGCGTAGTAATGTGTTAGGTAGGAGAGTAGATATTCTTGAAGGTGTAAATTTTATGAGATTTCTTGAGCTAAGGCTATAGGAGAAGGAGGAAGAAGAAGATAAACTTTTGTTACGTGAAATAGTTAAGAAGAAGGTATGGGGATAAAATCTTTGTGAGAGTGATTGAATTTGCTGGTTTTAGTGGGGAGATCCATAAAGTGGGTGTGATAATGATAGGTTTGGATGTGGTGATTTATGCAAATGCAAACCAATGTGTTATGTGGTTATTGCTCCTTGATTTTAGGCCTGAGGGTATTGATTATGATGATAGTGTGTAGTAAGATTCTTAAAGGGATGTAGAGTATGGGGTCCCATAGCTTAAAATAGCACATCTTTTCTCTGAGTTAGGCTTCAACATAGGAGTACTATGCAGTAAGACTCAAACTCTTGTGGTTAGATATGTGATGGGAGAATTTTAAGTTGGAAATGATGATGTATGTTATTTATTGTTTGGAGAATAGATGAGTAGGGTATCAAAGTTTAAGTCTTTTTATTGCATCTTGTATGGTAGAGAGCTCTTCTGTTCCTATCTCCCGCAAAATCTCATTTCCTGATTATACCAATGTAAATCAGACCTAATAAACTCATACCATATATTGTGATGATTATGATACCTAGAAATCATGTGCAAGGTCATCTCAATGTCAATCCTTATTATCTCATGCTTCGTGCTTACACTTTTCCCTAGGGGTAATCATGAAGCTCTTTTGATGCCTTCTCATATTTGGTTGAGGAAGAATGTTCAATGCGAGGTTACTTTCTTCATTCTATACTTTTAGAGCTTCCACAAGTTCCTACCCATCATTCGGGGATGAATGATCCCAAGGGGAAGATAATGTAACACCCAATAGTCGTAACACTCTTTTAATGCATCAAAAATGACCTTTTGGACCCCTATAATGATGGTAGATCATGCGTTGACATTGTGGGAGGTGATGGGGGTGTTTTAGGACCTCAAAACTAAGAAGGCATCACAAAAAAGGGTTTAGGAAATGGCTAGGCATCGGATTGCCATCGCCTACCTTTATTGGAAAGGTTAGGCCATGGCTTAAGCACCGCCCAACCTGGGTTAGGCGTCGCCCAACTTGTGTTATGCAATGGGTTAAGAACCGCCCAACCTGGGTTAGGCCATGGACTGGGTGCCACCTACCCTATATTGTGTGGCATAGGGGCTCAGATTTTGAGTTATTTCAAGGGTAACCAAGTCTTTTTACTCTCCATGATCGTCCCTAAACATATTTACATGAAATTAAGGCACCCAAATATGTTTTAACTTAATCAAATCCCTAATTGATCTTCTAAAGCACAAAAGGGGAGAAACCAACTTAAGGTTTGCATATTCAAGCTTAAAGGGTCAATATTTTAACAATTTCTTTGTCATTAAGGAACATGGGGCTATCCTAAATATCATGGGTATAGGTTGTGTGATTTTAACAATTTTTAACATTATAGAATTATGGATATAAGAAGGGTTTCAAAAACACTTTGAATACTATGCATCATAACCCATTTTTGATGATATTATCATGTTTTCCATAGATTTGAAGTATATTCAAGTATCTAAACAATATACGATTTCGAGAATTTATATGAGAGCATATGTTATGAAATTTCTCTCTCTATGTGGAATTTGATCGATTTATATATTATGTTTGATAAATTGCATGTCCTAAAGTATGAAACAAATGTTTAACTATCATTTATGGATTTGACGTTGGTTATGGATTGAAGAGAGAGTGTTTTCTTAATAAAACCATACTATCTGCATTATATGAAAGAAGTCTAAGTGATTAAATAATTGTAATTGCCACCATATGTTTAAGGCTTGAGAAGAGAGTGTGCTTGCAAAAGATTTCATGTGCTTTTAAAATTAAGAACTCTCTTGTGATTTGATAAATCTTTTGGTAGTCGTTTGCATGTTTTGAATAAGAAGGGCTGTGGAATTGATATGATATGAATGACTTACAATTCTGGGTATGACAATACCCTATCGTGATATGCCCTTAAAAGAATGATAAAAGAATTGTTTGTAAGCATGACATATGTTTTTATGAGGCTAAAATTAGGCTTAAAAAGAGTTAGATGGTTACCCAAAGAAAGTACCAGTTGAAAGACTCTATGCTGGAATCCGTGATTTGCAGACATGGGATTTTGGTACCTTGCTTTGTGATCTTGCGTACCTTGTATTATGTATCCTAATTTGGGACTATGGTTAGGAGCCCTGCTTTATGATCTTCTTCCCAACCATGATCTGTTGATTTGATATGGGAATTTTCGCACCCTGCTATGTGATCTTGCGTGTCCCCCTCTTATTGGTAGTCCAATCCTTGTGGCAAACTTGGATTGGGGGATTGGCCATTAAGCCAAGGAAGGATTTTATATGGCCCCTAGAGTTACAGATTGTAGGGTGTACCATCTAACTCTGTAGAGAAATGAAGAGTTGAGTCATGATTTCAAGAAAATGTATTAAAGCTCATTAAATTATGCCTATGTATTTCCAAATATTTTGTGTTGACATGTTGTTATGAAAAGCTTTCACCTATGTTGTATAGAAATATATTTTGTTTTTGGATTGTTCTATGTACCAGTACATTTGTATTGACCCTCTATATTTCAGGTTCTGAGGCCCAATCTTTCATTCCTGCTAAGCAATAGATTATTGTCATACATTCAGTGTTGGTGAGCATCCCTTACTTTGGAAGGCATCTTCTTCACTTATGTTGATCTCTTTTGGTTTAGTTCATGGTTCGACCGGGGGCCTTGTCCCAATTTCAGACAGACTGATATTTCCAGTTGTAGTAGAGATTTCGCAGACTTGTATTAGATGGTTTGACTTTTATTGAACTTATGTCTGCATTGCTCAGTTGAAATATCAAAATGACCATATTTCTATTTGATTTTCGTATTTTTTATAATATGTGAATGTTGTATATGATTCCCAAATAGAAAGACTTTCAGGCCTCCATGGTTCGGGTACCCATCACGGTTAGGACCTCGGTTTGGGTCATTAAAGTCTGAATATCCTCTAATCAATGATTTCCTATATTTTAGAAGTTGATCATGCCTCCCCGTATATCCAACGATCAGAATACTCAAGCTGAGGATGTCCGCCCTACTTATGGGATGCGAACCCTTAATAGAGCTCATACTATGGAATCTGTTGCTACTCCAGGAGTTCCTCCAGTCCTAACTAGTCCACCCCATGCTCCACGGACTAGTGTTAACTATCCCCAGTGTCCTTAGAGGGAAGTTTTGAATGTTAAGTTCCAACAGTCCATCCATATGATTGCTTAGTTAGTGGCCTCTTAGAACCGTCAGTCTGAAGATGTGGGTTCTGTGTCTGGTTCGCCTGAACTTACTCGGGTTGGCCAATTCATGAGGCTAAACCCACCCACCTTTACTGGAACAAAGGTTGAGGAAGACCCCCAAGGGTTCTTTGATAAAATGGAGAAAATTTTAGAGTTATACATGCAAATGATGTTAAGGGGGTTGAGTTAGCAGCCTATCAGTTGAAGGACATGGCTAACCAGTGGTACAATGAGTGGGAGGACTTGAAGGGTGGTGATGTTGAACCTTCTGGGTAGGGTTAGTTTGTAGATGCTTTCCTGGACCATTTCTTTCCTAGGAGCTGAGAGAGGAAAGGCTGAAGAATTTGTGGATTTGAAACAAGGCAAAATAAGTGTTAAGGAGTATGCATTGAAGTTCACTCAGTTGTCCTGTTATACTCCAGAGTTAGCGGGCAACATGAGGGATCGCATGGGAAAGTTTGCATCTGGTCTCTCGGATGACTTGGTATTGGAATGCAAGGGAGCAATATTGAATAAAGATATAGATTTCTCCAGGTTATCCGTTCATATGCAACAGGTTGAAGAGCAAAAGAAAAGGCTGGCTGAGGTAAGGGAAAAGGAAAGAAAAGAAAAAAAAGCTAGGTCAGCACCATGGTAGTAACTGGGGTAGTAAGTGGTTGAAGAAGAAGTTTCAGAGTAACTCTCTGTCTTCAGCTAGCGCTCCTGCACCCAGACCTTTTGTTGATCAGCGGTTTAATAACTCCCAACATAATAGTGGTCCAAGGATGCAGGGAACTTAGTCTCTGGAGAGTGTAGCTCAAACTCTTCGGTCATACCCACTTTGTGGAAAGTGTGGGAGAGATCATCCAGGATAGTGTTAGCTTGATAATCTTGTGTGTTATGCCTGCGGCTAGCTAGGTCATATTAAGAGGGAATGTCCCGCGGTGAGACAAAATTTTAGAGGTGCTAAGTCTCAGAAAAACTCCATAGCTCCACCGCCACCCAAGGGTAATACTTCGGCTACTGGAGGTGGTCGCAATTGATTATATACTTCATCTAACCGCCAGGATGCTGAGGCTTCGCCAGATGTTGTTAAGGGTATGTTGAAAATTTTCTCCCCTGATGTCTATATGTTACTTGATCCCTGGTCTACCTTATCCTATGTGACCCCTTATGTGGTAGTTAGTTTTGGTTTTGAGCCTGAAAATATACCAGAACCTTTCTCTGTTTCCACTCCTATTAGTGACTCAATTGTGGCTAGGAGGGTGTATAGAAATTGTGTTGTGTCTGTCTGTACATGAACATCCAAGAGGGGAGTGTTATGAAATATGGTGGACATCCATGTGTCAAAATAAATGCCATGTGTCTTGTTAAAGTTAGGATAAAAAACAAGTCTTACTTCACCTCTTTGTATTGGATAAAGTTTTTATTTTTCCTTTGACTATAAATAGCCATGTTTGAGAAAAGATCAGTATAGAAAGAATGCCACTACTATTACTTCTCCATTTGTGCACCTTTGGTTACTTTTAGATAGTTTTATATCAATTATCACAAAGTATAATGATAGTTGCTACTTGTTTCTCAAGTATATATATCAAACATCCTAGTATCTTTTTGCCAAGACATGATCACCAACGTAGTTTTATTTTTTATTTTTTGGCATAAACTACCCACTTTCAAGAAATTGAACAAATATGACTCTAACAAAGGGTTAAAATCCAAGTGTAAAACAATATCTAAATGGAGATAAAGAATTATAGTCACATGATATTTATTAGAAGGCACTAGCTAAATTGAGTCGATTCGACTCAATCAACAAGTCAAAATGGACCTAAAGAATGTCAACAAATTAATGGTCTTAGAAAATTCCATATAAAATGAATCAATATTTCATAAAATTGACGTATAGTATCTAATATAATATTATCAAAATAGGTGATGATATTATATATTCCTAATTATAGGTAAACCTCAATTCAATTTGGTCAAATATAATAAAACAATCTAAAATAGATTGAAATTTCTAATGATTAGATAAATATGCCTGATTAAATTTTAATAGTTGGTGTCTTTTTTTCCTAAGAGGTTGTGTGTGTGGGGGTGGGGGTGGGAAGGGGGAGGGGGGAGGTGGAAGGATGCGGGGGGACTCTTAGTGGTGGTCCAGTAAGTTCCCTTGAAGGCTACAAAAGTCTGATAGTATGGGTTCAAAGAGGCTCAGAGTTGCATATTACCAACTACTTGTTTTTTTATTGTCCTAATATATTTTTAGTATCTCCCTCTTTTCAGCACTTCTATTATATACCCCCAAAAATATATTTCTCATTTCTTTAAGATCAAGATTGGGGTGGACACGATACAGTAGGACACGATACAATAGGTGTTGAATTTCATAATGAAATTAAAGTTTTTGATACTGTCGTTTTGGTATTACAATATTTAGTATGGTATATGTTATGTATTTTCAAAAATTTATTATTCAATACGATCTTGAGTATTTATATGAAGACACTGCTGAAATATATAGCTACATATGCAATTCATATATAATATTATAACACTAGCAAATATATAAAATAGTATTCGTACAAAGCCAATTATTAATTAGATGTAGAACTTCAATTACCATATCTCAATTGAAATGTCATTTTTGTGCAATTGATCAATAAAGAAAATTGCTAATATTTACTTTTTGAATTTCTACATGTGTAAGTATTAGTATGATATAATTGAGATAATTTTTAAAAAGTCAAAGTTACAATGCACTATTATATAAGTAATATAATGTAAGTCGAGCGAGGTCGAACAAGCTATCGACTTGTCATGCCGCAAAATACCAAAATTAAATTTTAAAATATTGAATCATACCAAATTAATTTTTTACAGTGATAATATAGGAGTAATATTTTTTAAAATAAAAAAATATATTCTTGTTTCAAATTAAATTATAGTATTGTCGAAAAGAGGTTAAACTTAATTTTATTTACTTGTAGTAATTAACTTTCCCATATTGTCCTCGATTAACCTAATATAAGAAACAAAATCCTAACTTTTCTCTCAGAATAAGTTATTGGTTCTTGCGCCGCTCTAGCTTTTCTCTCAGCAAAAGTTATTGCTTCTGCGCAACTCTAACTTTTCTCTCAGCAAAAGTTGTTGCTTCTTGTGTTGTGGCAAAATTATTATCACTTTAATTTTATTTTGATAGTTTCTGTAATTGCAAAGAACGACAAGAATTTTGGACTAAGACGGACTGTTTGAGTTGAAGGGGGATGACTTCAAAAAAATTAGTTAGAGATCATAACATTTTTTATCGGATCGATGATACGCACCCAAACAAACCACTGGTAATTTCTTTTTTTTTATATATATAAGATTTTGTATATAAGAAAACATAATAAGGAATATATCTATTATGTTTATCAAGGAATTTCAATTGGATATAGAATTGGAAAGAACTGAGATCTCTTATCGTTTTATAATTTGAATATAAGAAAATAACCTTTACAAATATGTTACGTGTAAAAATGAAATTTGGCCTCTTATATATAAAAAGGAAGATCATTCTATTGTGTGTAAAATGAAGATTTGTCTTTTGGTGTAAAAATGAAGATCAATCTTTTCTGTGTAAAAATGAATATCGATCTCTTTTGCGTGAAAAACTTAAATGAAGATCTCTTATGTTTAAAATGAATGAAAATCCTTTTATGTATACAAATGAATCTCTCTTATACATAAAAATAACTATTTATTTTTCATAAAAAAACGATATATTTTGTGTAAAACTGAAACTTATGTATAAAATAAACGACCTTTTCTGTGTAAAAATGAATATCTTTGGTAAAAGAGACATAAAATTTTTAAAAAATTGTTAAAGGGATAGAAAATTATCTTTATCTTAGGAGACAATAATTTATACAATCTTATGTAATTTTAGACTCTATATATATGGTGCATTCTCATTTTTGTTTTCATAAGGATTTAAATTTGACAAATACCATGAGCAGTCTATGTGTAACGTCCTCTTTCCCATTTTTCCATCTTGAAAATGTCCTGTTCTTTCTCGTATGACGAAGGGTTTGACTACTTTGATGATCAAGAAGTTCTTTGTACCTGATGTAAATATGTTCTTCTCACTTTCACTTACTCTCTCTCTATATATATATGTATATATATCGTGTCTTGTATCTTGATCACCTATTGAACTTCATTGGTGACTATTATTGACTGCAAGAAATAAAACACCCTATTAAGACTATCATAAAGTTAAGTGTGGGTGCGACTCAACAATTTAGTTACTATACTACCTTTAAAGTTAATAATGGGAAGCTAGGAAGAAACTTTTCAAGCAGAGGCCTATAGAACCTACAAACAGACTTTTAATGTATCACAGTGCAATCACACGGAAGTGACATAGAATAGAATCGTATGTTCAAAAACTCAAGAGTTTGTGTTTTCAATGTGGAACATTAAAAGGCCCATTATAGGTTCTATAGACCTTTACTTGAAAAGTTTCTTTCTTTCCAGTTGTCAACTTTAAAGGTAATATAGTAACTAAACTGTTGAGTTCCACCCATGTTTACCTTTATGATAGCCTTAATAGGGTGTTCTATTCCCTGCAATTAATAATAATCACTAATGAATGAAGTCTAGTAGGCGATCAAGATACAAGATATATTTATATATAAATAGTGAGAATGAGAGAGAGAATATTAATGTCAAGGCCAAAGAACTTCTTGATCGCCACAATAGCCAACCCCTTTTTCATATGTTAAAGCGCAGGACATTTTTCAGACACCAAAATACGTAAGATATCGT
Source organism: Capsicum annuum (assembly GCF_002878395.1). NCBI lineage: Eukaryota > Viridiplantae > Streptophyta > Magnoliopsida > Solanales > Solanaceae > Capsicum > Capsicum annuum. The sequence continues at coordinate 195,298,395 of NC_061114.1, forward strand.
CACATATACACTGACCAGGATATTCATAAATTTAAATCCCTATTAGTACAAAAATCTAAATGCATCATATATATATAAAATTTGACTGCAAGGAAAATAATGATTTTCTAGCTTTTTATATGTTTTTTAAAAATTTTACGTCTTTCTTACCTAAGTTGTCCATTTTTACACAAAAAAAATTGATTTTGATACATAACGTTTCATTTTTAGACTAGACCTCATTTGTTTGCAATTAATGGAGGTCTGAATTGGGATAGTTTAGACTTCAGACCATTAAGTGTATTTATTTTTGAAAAATGATTTGGTACCATTTTGTCATCTGGAACCTTTAATCCATTAAAAATAAAAAATTTATATCCTATTTTGGTCTATTAATCTGAACGTGTTGCACAAGCGCGAACACATTATTAAAAATTTAAATATTAAATGACATGTAAAAAATTACATGTACAAGGAATAAAAACAAAATAGGCACCCTTTTTTTGTTCATTTAAGACCCTTCTACCCTTCGTTTCCATTTTCACCTTACACTAAAGAGCTTCAATTCATGCTTGTAAAACACTGACTCAACTCTTCGTATTACTTCTGAGCTAGATGGTACACCCTACATGTCTGTTATCCCATGGACTATATGGGATTCGCCCTTAACTTGATGGCTAAGCCCCTAATATGAGTTTTTCCGCAAGAATTGGGGCCATAAGTAAGAACAAAGTATGTCTCCTTGCTGACATAACATGCTATAGGAAAAGTGTGCCTCCTTGTAGACACACTATATCATGAGAAGGTATGCCTCTTTGCTGACATACAATTTCATAATAACCCGCACCGATAAAGTACAGTTTCGGCAATGAGTTACCTGAACTCGTGACTTATTCGGTTAACCATCCAACTCTCTTAGAGCCCATTTTAGCCTTTTAAAATATGCATCTTACTGAAATCATGATCTAAAATCTGAATAATTTGTGGTCTGTTCTATTATGAGTTTATCATGACACTTATCTAATTTGGTATCATCATACCAAGACTCTCAAGTCATATAAGCCATACCATATCATGTCATATTCTTTTCATTCTAAAACATGTTATTGGATCACCAAAATATTTAAACATTACAAGAGAGTTCATATTTCAAAACATATGAAACTTATGCCAAATACTCTCTTTTTCATACTTTAACACATGGTGGTCAATTCTTTCATTAATCACATGCAGTTCATCATCAACCATTTAATACAATGAGCATTTATATAAATCAAACAAGAAAAACACCCTCTTATTGGATCATAAAACAATGTAAATCCATAAATTATAATAAAGCACTTAAATTCAATCATTTAATGTTACATTTGAACAACTCATAACATGTTTAGGCAAAAGAGAGAGGAAATTTCATATATCATGCTCATAAATCACTTTTCTAAACTCAATACTCATTTTCAAATGATTATAATTCAAGTTTTATAGATAACTCCCTAGTAATTATAAGATTTCATCATAAAATGGGTTCATGGTGTATGCTCTCTAAACAAATCTTAAAACCCATAATACGTACAAACATATATACTTTAAATCTTTTAAAAACATTAAAACTTAAGCCTATGAGATTTAGGATAGTCCCACATACCTTTTGACGGAGAGAAATCAAAGATAACGTAGAGAAATTGGACCCTCAAAGCTTGAATTCCTCAAACCCTAGGTAGTTTCTCCTCTATTTCTTATGGAGATATGATTAGAGATTTTTGAGAGGTGATAGCATGATGTTATATCATCAAACGAATAGAAATAGGTTAATATAGCATTTAGTGGTTGTCTATAAGTGAAAGGACTTCAATACCCTTTCTCCCAAGTCAACAAACTTAAAATTACTGAATTTAAAGCATTGACGTGTTGCGGAGGTTAATTTTTGAGATGAGCTCTGTGTCGTATCACTATCGCGGACCCTCACTGGTTCTCATGAAAATATTCATAACTTTTCGCTTGGTTATCAAATTAAGAATAAATTGGTGGCATTGGAAAGCTAATTCAATCATCTACAATTTGGTGGGTCTTGAGCTCCATAGTTTTATATATTCCATAAGTTATACACATTCAAAATTGACCCTTGTAGAATCAAATTTTAAAATTTGATCAATAATGAAAGTTCTCAACTCCACTTCACTCTAAGTGTTCTCTACAAACATTATTACCCCCAAAGGCACTTTTCACACTAGGATAATCATTATGACACTTATATTTATATAGAAAAGAATTGCATTCAAGCTTATACACATAGAACAACGATTTAAATTCTAGTCCGAAAATGCGGGGTGTTACACAATCAGTGTAAGTTTTCTAATTTTTGTGCTTGTTCTAGTATTTTTGAGTTTGTTACAAGATTTTGTTCGAGTTATTGGATCCAGTTTTGAGGTTTTAGAATTTTAATTGATTCATACATTTTTTCTTCAATTTTTTGTGAGATTTGCTCTGTTTTTTTATCTAATGCTATTGTAGAAAGTATATGTAGTTGTGATTTGCCTTCAATGACATATTTTGTGATTTTGATTAGAATTTAGGATTTCTTTTTGTAAAATCACAATTGGGGCTGATAAATTTGGGGCAATTATTATTTTTCGTGTCTAATGCTGCCTTTTGACATATATGTAGTAGTGTTGTGCCTTTAATTTAGATTCTAGATTTTTTTAGTAAAATCACAATTTGGGCTGAAAATTTTGGGTCTTTTCTTTATTTCGTTTCTAACGATCCTCTTTGACGTACATGTAGTAGTTTTGTACCTTTAATGGCATATTTTGTGATTTTGATTAGATTCTAGAATTTGTTTTGGTAAAATCAGAATTGAGATTCTTTTTTCATTTTTTTTTTTTTAAATTAGAGCTTTCGGTAAAATTGATTAATTGTATATGTTTTCTTGTTGTTGTACAAGCATTGTAACCAAATGGATATAATAGTAACACTTCAATTCACCTATTGGGGCTGTTTTTTGTCAGACCCTTATCAAAGGTATGCTAATGGAATTTGTGATCCTGAAAAAATTAAAGTAGATATAGATGAACTTCATATAATGTTGTTTCATAATAAGTTAGCAGTAGAATTATATATTAAAAGAGTAGAAACCTTTGGGTGAAGAGTTAACAAAAAGGGTGGTTATTACAAGTTAAATAATAATTTTGATGTTTTAAGCTTTATCAATAATTTAAAAGTTGGAGATTTTGTTGATGTATATGTAGTTCACCATATTAGTGAACCTTTAGTTATTGATGATGTAAATGAAATTAAAATTTCCAAAACATGCCTAAAAAATAGGATAATCTAGTATGTCTAGGGCTGATGTGATAGCCACTCCACCATTATTGCTACTTTATTATGGTAATGTGGCAACCCCTTCACCTTTAATGGAAAGTAATAGGACTGATGTGTCTTCACCTCAACTATTAGATGAAAATGATAATGAGGATTTAAATTATAATCAATCCCCTAGGAAAGACAAAGGAAAAAAAGAATGTTTCTTTAGAAGACTTATAGGAAGGTCAAGTTAATGACTTCTCCACATATTATCTTTAAACTTCTGATTCTAAAGTAGATTTAGATATCAATGACAGTGATGGTTATTAACTTTATGATGTTGATGAAAACATTGATGATTTGAGTGATTTAGATGCAGAGTTTCTTCAAGCTAGACAGTCTAACATTGAAAACCAAGTGAAACAAAAGGTTGATAAGGTGAATCTAGATGAGATACCATCTAGATCAGTAGGTATAAATATTGGTTTTGATGAAATTTATAACAAAAAGGGGGATAGATATGAAGGTAAACTGGATGAGGATAACCCTTATTTTAATAGCTCAAATCCTAGTAGTGACATTAGTGAGGATAAAGGAGATCCTGTTGATGATGATGAAGTGGTAGATCCACTACCTAGAATTTCATCTACCAAGATCTACTTTAATAAAATTATAAAGAAGGTTTTTTCCAGTTGTATATGGTATTTTTAAATTATGTTGAGTTTAGAGAGGCACTACAGACTTACTCTATTCAAAAAGGTGTAAATCTTAAGTTGAAACTTAATGAGAAAGAAAGGATAAGGGCAAAGTGTAAGTATAAGGGTTGTCCTTGGGTTATTCTTGATAACACATGAAATTTTAATGTGAAGACTTACTTTTCTATCCACAAATGTTCTAAAAAGATAAGAAATAAGTTGTGTAACCCTTTGTGGATTAGTAAGCAATACAAGTACAGGATTATGAGTGAGCCTTCAATAAAATTGCACCAGATTCAAGCTCTTATAAGAAAGTACTATGGGTTGCATGTTAGTAAAACAACCTATAAAAGGCAAAAATCAGAGTTATAAATAAATATTTAGGTGATTTTATGAAAGAGTTTGCTAGGTTGTATGATTATGCTGAAGAGTTGAAAACCATCAATCTTGGTATCACTGTATCTATTAGGATATCCAAGAATACAATTCCAGGAAAAGAGATGTTTATGGGCATTTACATTTATCTTAGAGCCTTAAAAAGTGGATGGAAAGAGGGGTGTAGAAGAATAATTAATTTAGATGGTGTATTTCTCAAGAGTGTATGTAAAGGTATCTTGCTATCTTGAATTTTCAAAGGTTGAAAGAATCAGATGTACACATTGCATGGTTAGTAGTTGATAAAAAATTAGGGATATATAGTCTTGATTTCATAGGTGCACAAACATGATTTGGAACTTGCAAAAATGAAGGTGAAGGATTGACAGTGGTGTCTGACAAGTAGAAGTATGATGTCTCATATTTTTAGCTATTTTTGTTTTAATTTGTTGCAGTAATTAATGTTTAAATACTATTGTATAGGATTTGATAGGGTCTTCATTTGACATTCACTAATCTATTGCTAAATGCTGAGCATAGATGGTGTGCTAGACATATATGGGCCAATTGGAAGAAGGATTGAAGAGGGGGAAAAAGAGAGAAAAATTCTAGAAAGTTGTAAGGTTATCATTAGAAGTGTATTTGCAACTAAACTTAATGAAATAAGTGAGTTGGGTGATGGAATTAAGGAAGATTTGCTCAAGTACAACAAAGAGGCATGGTGTAGGGCTTTTTTTAAGAAACATAACAGGTGTGATGTGGTTGAGAACAACATGTGTGAGACTTTCAACAGTTGGATTCTAGGTGCTAGGTTCAAATCATTTATCACTATGTTGGAGGAAATAAGAGTCAAGGTCATGCAAAGAATGAATCAAATGAGAGAGTTTTCAAAAAGATGGATGGAAGTTCTTGCAGAGAATGGTGAGTATGAGGTAAGGTTTAATGGTGATATTATCTTTGATATTGGTGATCCACCTTATACACATATTATTAATATGAAAAGAAAGATATGTACTTGTTGTTCATGGTAACTAAAGTAAATTCCTTGTGTATATGCAATTGTTGCAATGAATTACAAGAAATGGGATGTGGAGTCATTTATTGATCACTAGTATAAGAGGGAAACATACCTGAAGGTATATTGTAATGCCCCGAGTCTACACCTCAGACGCTACACGGTGCTCATAATCCCGAAAAACCACAAGTTAACCCATGAATGGTACCTGCTGTAATAACTAAATATCAATACTGAAATTATATAGAATTTAGGTGGAAATCTGCCATAAGGTTCAAATATGAAATAATTACTAAATATCAATACTGAGAACTGAATACTGATACATCTGTCTGAAATACTCTAGTCTGAAAAGTCTCTACTGTCTGAACAAGGATTTGATGGGACAAGTCCCCAACTAACTCCGACTATTGAAGTAAATTGAGTACTGATATAACTAAAATGATAAATCTATCATCAAACTATGAGGACTCACCACTGCTAATAGATTGGGCTACTAAGTGCGGTCGAAAGCCCGTGCATCTGAACCTATGATATAAGACATCATAGCGCAAAAGAAAAGTATACGTCAGTACTTTGAATGTATTGGTATGCTAAGTAAGGTAGGCTGATATGCATGGGTTCATATGTATGAACAATAACTGACTAAATAACATAATCATAACTAAACGGAGTACATGCATGAATGCTTAAACTGTAACTGAGATCATGGTAACACTGAATACTGAGTATTGAATCACTGGTTTACTGATATCTGAGTTTACTAATACTGTATTACTGATAACTGAGTGACTGTATCTGACAGTCCTAATTTTTGTAAAATTACTCTGAGTTCCGTGTTGAACTGAGTGACTGTGTCTGGCAGTCTTGATTTCTGTAGAACTGAACTAAGTTCTAAACTGAGACTGGAACTGAAACTGAGACTATGGGAGGTAATCATCTAACCGACATGCCCCTTTTCTGAACTAATTTGGGGTCCAACCTGTAACCCCAGTTGGAAGGGTGTCAGTACTGTGCCACGGGTAAAGAAAAATATTGAGTCACCCTCATCTCGCAGGTGCTATGAATGAGAACAATGGTACCCTCAACTGGCAGGTTGATGTCTCAACCTACGCTGGCTACATAGTTCTAGAATGCAAGGATTCTTCTAAGGATCACACTCTCTGCTGGTAGGTGAGTCTCCATCCTTGGGTTCACTCGGTGTTAAATCCTACTCCCAACTGAAAGATACTAAGAGAATGAGTGATTTTTATATTTGGGGATTTAATCCCGTGTTATGGAGATGTGAGGTGAAGGAAAATAACTCATATAACCTTTAAAATGCGGAACAAAACTGCAAAAAATATACGGACCGGACTAGCCAGGGCACCGCAGGCTCTAGAGCGCCGCGCTGGGCGAGGCATCGCGGTCTCCATAGAGAGCTTCCCTAGCACTGGACTGGGCGAGGCGCCGCGGGCTAATCTCCATGAGCTACTATTTTGGAGTTTAAAACACACCTTTGCGCTTGTCCGAAAATTCCGAAACTCAATTGAGATATACTATTGACTTTCCTGATCACGAATTAACTTAAAAACTAACTTTCGAAGGTCGGAAAGATTGTAAATAAATTTCTTAATGTTTGAGGGCCTTAGAAAATACTAAGTTCTAAGAGTTAACTGAAATTTTCTAAGTTTAGGACCCCTTATCAACAACCACTGATAGAGTGTTACAAAATCCAACACTGATTTGTGAAGTTCTAACTAATATTGATTTGGGTTACAAACCAAAAGGACTAAGGTGGAAAGGTGGAGCTGTAGTAACTCAAAGGCAGCTACAAGAAATGAGTTACAGAAGATCAAAACCTTCTACAACCACTCAAGCCACAATAATAACTTAAGCCACAACAACCACTCAAGCCAACAAGAATCTGCCCACACCAAGCACTCAAGGCACACTGTAGTAGAATTCTCTTTGTGTAGCTTAATTGCTAGTTTTTAACTTCAATTGATCCCAAGTGCTGTTAAGACAAGTTTTTTATGAATTTCTGGTGCATTTCTCATTAATGGTGTTATTAAGACAAGCTTTTTTATTTCGACCGTTGTTAAGACATGTGTCTATATATTAAAGATTTATATGTTGGCAAAATGGTGTTTTCCATTCAATTTCATTACCATTACACATTACAATTACAAATATCAAGATATCTTAAATACAATAGATAGAAATCAAATGACAACAATGATGATAACACTGATATCAATGGTAGTGCTTGATCTCTCATGTCTTCCATTTCTTCTTAGCCTTTCTTGTCTTCGTTGCCTTCTATGCCTACCTTTACTTTTTTGCTCTAAATTTGCTGATGAATTATTCAAGTGGTACTATTCATTTGTATCAGCCAATCGAGAGAATCCACAATCGTTACCAATTGCATATTTTTGACAACCCTAAAACAGATTATTTGGTGTTCTTGACATCTTAAGTTCAGCATAAAGCCCTCAATAACAAATCCTATTTGTCATGGTGTTAGACAAAATATACGAAATAAAATTAAAAAAGGACTAAAAATCACTAAAAAAAATAGGAGCCAAAAAAATTAAAGTACAAGAAATTAAGAGAGAGAAAGTCGAGAAGAAATGAGGAAAAAACAGCTCAAATTGCTCCAACAATGATGTTGGAAGCAAATGAGGAAGAATGCTTATAAATGCCCTAGTTTGATCGTTGGGGGCCTATTTTATGGGGTAGGACGCTCCTTTGGCGTTTGTAGCACACGCTCCTATGTGGTTTAGCCATATAGGATGCCATGTCAAAAAAGGGGTTTAAAATATTTATTTTTAATAGGTTAAAGGGTCCTCCAGATCACAAAATGGTAAGTAGAAGCGTCTTACTTTATAAATCAGGACAAGTACAAGGGTCCACCAGACTATTTTGCCTTTGTTTTTATTAAGATTTAGCTCTTAATCTGTCTGAATATGTCATAATCATTCGGATTTAGAATCAAGTCTTAATGTCATTAAAAGATATTCTTGTGTTGGTTAATATTCACCACCACTCTATCTACAATCATCAGTCACCACCACTAGCGACCTCTGCCGCCACCACCATCATTGTCAACCACAAACCACCTCCACCAACCACAACCACCACCAACTACCTCCACTATCACAACCAACATCACTACTGACCACTATAGTCAACCGTTATCATATCTACCACCTCTATTACTATAAGTATATCCACCGGTTTCACCACCGCCAACGCCAATGCCACCACTATCATCAACCATTATCAGCCAATCCCTACTATCAATCAACTCATCTATCACAACCAGCACCACCATTAACACACCATCAACATCCACATATTCTTTGGCCACCACCACCACCACCATTGTCACTAATGTCACCATCTCTACCACCACTTCAATCATTATCATAACTACAATTTATCTCTACTAACAATCATTTCCACCGTTACAGCTAACAAAATCTCTAGATACCATCAACACATCATCAACCATCATGCATTCACATTTTAGTCATCATCAACCATCATGCATTCACAAAATAACTTTAAGAAAATAATGATGAGTTGTATTGTATTGATGGAAAAGGTGGTGTAATATGATCTCAAAACAGGTTCCTTTGTCTCTTTCTGCTTTTTGTTTTCCCTCCTTGATCAGTTCTTGAAATGTAGGAATAAGAAGTTAAGAACAACTACTACAACGTATACTCATAATCAAAGGGTGTTTGACCATGAGAATTTTTTATTTTCTTAAAAATTATTCTACTTTAACGAAAATTGTAGTGTTTGGTTATCAGAATTTTAAATACAATTTGAAATTATATTTGAAAAAGTGAAAATAAGTAACTTTTTTTCACTTTCAGTTCGCTCACAAAAAGTCTAAAACATCTTCAATTTATATTCATGGTCAAATACAACTCCAACTTCAACTTCAATTCAAACTCGAAATTTTTTTTATTTTCATGGTCAAACACCTGCTCAACATATTCCCTCAAAGTGGGGTTTGGAGAGAGTAGAGTTTACGCAATCCGTACCATTACCTCAGAGTTGAGATAGAGAAGTTGTTTCCGATAAACCCCCGACTCAAGACAAAAATAATCTAAAAGAGAGGTGATACAAAAACAAGAAATAATAGTAGTGCTAAAACAACAAATAATAATAGAAACAAGACTACCACAAATACTACTACAATGAACCTATCCTAAACACACAAATATCACCAAATTCTAAGAACAAATAAACTATAAACTTAGCACCATAACTACTAGAAACACTTGCAAAAGATATTTTTGGCCCAAGTTATAACTCCTAAATCATGATGACCACGTTCTAATGAATAATCTGGTTTTTGCAAGCTTCATGTAAATATTTGTTGAGGGAACAACGGCAATGTGCAATTTTTTTTTATTGTCCTACTATATTTTTAACATCTCTCTCTTTTCAACACTACAAATATATACCCCAAAAAAATATTTCTCATTTCTTTAAGGCCAAGATCAAGATAGATATGGTATAGTAGATGTTGAATTTCATACTGAAATTAAAGTTTTTAATATTAAGGTTTTGGCATTACAATATTTAGTATGGTATAGGTTATGTATTTTCAAAAAATTTGTATTCAATACGGCCTTGAATATTAAAACAATGTCGGGATATGTAGCTGCATACACAATTCATATATATTATTATAACACTAGCAAATATATAAAATAGTATTAGTACAAAACCAATTATTAAGATGTAGAATTTCAATTACCATAACTCAAATGAAATGTCATTTTTGTGCAATTGATCAAAGAAGGAAATTGCTAGTATTTACTTTTTGATTTTCTACTTCTACATATTTAGATGTTAGTATGATACAATCGAGACAATTTTAAAAAAGGCAAAACTATAATTCACTAGTATATAAGTAAATAATGTAAGTTGAGGCCGAACAAACTATTGTTACCAATTTTTCATGCCACAAAATATTAAAATCAAATTTTAAAATACTGAACCATATCAAATTAATCTTTTACGGTAATAATATTGCAGTAATATTTTTAAAAATCAAAAATATATTCTTTTTTAAAATTAAATTATACGATTGTCCAAAAGAGGTTAAACTTAATTTTATTTTCTTGTAGTAATTAAGTTTTCCAAATTTCCCTCGGTTAACCTAATATAAGAAACAAAACCCTAACTTTTCTCTCAAAAAAGTTATTGTTTCTTGCGGAGCTCTACTTTTTTTTTCTCAGCAAAAGTTGTTGCTTCTTGCGTTGCTGTAAATTGTCACTTTTTTTTTAGTTTGATAGTTTCTGCAATTACAAAGACCAACAAGAATTTTGGATTAAGACTGCCTATTTGAGTTTGCGGGGTATGACTTGAAAAAAATTAGTTGTTCGAGATCAAAGCATTTTCTATCAGATTGATGATACGCTCGTCACCAGGACAAACCAAAGTTATTTTTTTTATTTAAGATAAAAAAATTTATATTAGAAAATATAATAAGGAATATATCTATTATGTTTATCAAGGAATTTCAATTGGATACGGAATTGGGAAGAAATGAGATCTCTTATCATTTTATAGTTGAATACAAGAAAATAACCTTTTCAAATCCTTTTTGTGTAAAAATAAAATTTGGCCTCTTATATGTAAAAACGAAGATTGATCTCTTACGTGTAAAATGAAGATCGATCTTTTTTTTATGTAAAAATGAAGACCGAGCTTTTCCGGGTAAAAATGAATATCGATCTCTTTTGCATGAAAAAAGTAAAAGAAGATCTCTTATGTTTGAACGGAGATCCTCTTATGTATAAAAATGAATCTCTCTTATGCATAAAAATAACGATATCTTTTGCATAAAAAGAAGATATATTTTGTGTATAACTGAATTTTATGCATAAAATGAACTATATTTTTTGTGTAAAAATGAATATATTTGATAAAAGAGGTATAAAATTTTAATGAATTTGTAAAGGGCTAAAAAATTACTTTTATCTTAGCAGACAATAATTTATACAATATTATGCAATTTTAGACTCTATATATCTGGTGCATTCTCTTTTTGTGTTGATTAGGATTTAAATTTGATGAATACCATGAGCAATGTATGTGTAACATCCTCTTTCTCATTTTTGTGTCCGAAAGATGTCCTGTGGTTTATCGTATGATGCAGGGTTTAACTACTTTGATGATCAAGAAGTTCTTTGACTCTGATGTAAATATGTCCTTCTACATATGATCTTAGAAGAGCATATTTACGTCAAGACCAAAAAACTTCTCGATCACCACAGTAGCCAAACCTTCCATCAAATGATAAAGCGCAAGATATTTTTCAGACACCAAAATATTTAAGATATCGTTCTATAGACATTCCTCAGGGTATTCATCAAATTTAAATCCCTATGAACACAAAAATGAGAATGCATCAGATATACATATAGAATCTTAAATTGTCCAAGACTGTATAAATTTTTGATTGCTATGAGGAAAAAGAATTTTTAGCCCTATTTAATTTTTTAAAAATGGTATGTCTTTCTTACTAAAGATGCTTATTTTTGCACAAAAAAAAAAAAGATAATTCATTTCTGTACATAACAATTCATTCTTATACTAAATATCTTCATTTTTATGCAAACAATTTTGTCATTTTTACACAGAATAGATACATCTTTACACATAAGAGGATCTTTATTCAATTATAGACATAAGCGATCTTCATTCATTTTTTGAAGTAGAAGAGAGCACATTTTTACATAGAACAAATTGATCTTCATTTTTAAATAAAAGAGATTAATCTTCATTTTCATACAAGATGATCGATCTTTATTTTTACATAGAAGAGAACGATTTTTGTTTTATGCATAATAGATTTGAAAATAAAATTTTCTTCTATTTAAATTGTAATTAAATGATGGGAGATCTCATTTGTTTCTTAATTCTATATCCGATTGAAATATCTTGATAAACATGATAGATATAGTTGCTACTGTATTTTCTAATATACAAAATCTTATCTTATATAAGAAAATTAACGGTCACATATGCAATTCATATATATTATTATAATACTAGGAAATATATAAAATAGTATTAGTACAAAATCAATTATTAATTAGTTGTGGAACTTTGACTATTGTATCTCAATTGAAATGTCATTCTTGTATAATTGATTAATGAAGGAAATCGCTAGTATTTACTTTCTAAATTTTTGTATGTGTAGGTGTTACTACGAGACAATTGAGACAATTATCAAAAAGCCAAAGTTATAAATCACTATTATATGAGTAAATGTAAGTCTGACATTGAACAAATTATTATTATCGATTTATCATATCATAAAATATCAAAATCAAACTTGAAAAATACCGAATCATTCCAAATTAATCTAATATGATAATAATATAATATTTTTAGAAATCAAAAATTAAATTTTCAAATACAATGTAGGGCTTTTGGTATAAGGAATAAAAGGGCAGCCCAATGCACTAAAGCTATCGCTATGCGCGGTGTCCAAGAAAGGGTTCCACCACAAGGGTGTATCGTATGCAGCCTTACCTTGTATAAGGAATAAGGAATAACTAATTACGGAATTAATTATACAATGAATTTATCTCATGTTTAGTTGGGATAAAATGGTTGGGATAACTCATTCTAAGATTAGTTATCCCAAGATTGTAGTATTATTTTTATCCTATCTTGAGTGTGAGATAACTAATTTTGAGTTAATTTGTTTCCAAACGACCCCATATTGTCCACTCCTAGGTCAATCTCGTACCTTGATTCTCTACTCTCTTTTTTCGAATACGATATTCAAAATTCTAATATGATTGATCCAACTTTATAAAATGCTCCCTACCAAAATATTCTTTATTTCAAAGGCTCAGGCATTATATATTAAACTTTGATAAGGATTCTAATTATTCCACCACAACTAAATCGATCAACCTCACTCCTTGCAAAAAGAAAAATAAAAGGAAAAAACTTTATTCCATCCTTTAAGCAACCTAGTTCTATGAATCAAAGAAGCTCAACTTTTAAGCTTGTGAACCGGAAAATAGGTCTCTTCCTATGTTGACCATGCTTCTTTTATCTGCCAAGTTTTTAATTAGTACTATTATCTTTAATTTAAAAAAAATAATGATGAGTTGTAGTATTATATTGATTGAAAAGGTGTTGTAATATGGTGTCAAAACAGGTTCCTTTGTCTCTTTCTGTTTTTCCTCCTTGATCATTTCTTGAATTGTCGGAATAAGAAGTTAAGAACAACTGCCACAATAATATACAAAAGCGAGAACAATAGTAGTGTCAAAACAACAAATAATAATAGAAATATGATTACCACAAAATACTACTACAATGAATCTATGGTAAACACACAAATATCACCAAACTTTAAGAACAAAAAACTACAAATATAGCACCATAACTACTAGGAATACTTGCAAAAAGATATTTTTGGTCTAAGTTGTAACTCCTAAATCACGATGACCATGTTCTAATCAATAATTTGGTTTTTACAAGTTTCAACTTCCACGTAAATATTTGTTGAGGAAACAACGACAATGTGCAATTTTTTTTAATTTCAATTCCTAATTAATAATCTCATCTTAAAACGAATAATAAGTTATAGATTTTAGTAACTCTTTGAGCAACTTGATCCCATGTTTCATTTCTTCTAATCTAGAGTAGCTATTGGATTGGATAGGTAAACAATTGATTCGTCGACCACAATTTTCTCAAATGCATTTTGGTTTTAGAACTTAGTGGTATCCGTGGGAGTTAAATTCTAATTTTTGGTGTTTTTTCCCCTAGCTAATGATGTACGTTCAGAATTGAAAATTTATAAATTCTTACAAAAATTTCAAATTGATACACAATAATCTGGTTCAAAATTAAATATTTATAGATATTTAATAATTTTCTTTGGCTGGATAAATAGTTATTGGCGTTCATTGAACCCACATTGTTCCCCAGACTATGTAACAAAGTTTTTTTAATGTACCCCCAAAAAAAATAATAATAAAAGTCCTAGCAAACATAAGCACGTAATAAACCTACTCAACTTAAATTTCAATTAATTACAATTCATGGTCGAACATAGGAGATTTAATAGCCTCTCGCTCCCTTCTCTCCTGCCACTCTCCTCCCATCTCTCCCAAAATCTCACTCGTGTATCACTGTATTTGTATTTAATATCTAATTCCTATAACCAACAATGGAGAAGGAAGTTAAATATATGTCTTGCAGCAAAATAATTGGAAGAGAAAAAAAAGCAATAGTGGCAACCCGAATTCCAGCAGCCAAAACATAGACTAATCTATTATTCTGCACTGACTTTAGGTCACCATAGTCCTATATTTAATTCTGGTTTAAATTCATGGAGCCCCAAACCTAATTAGATTAGGGAAATAGGTACACTACTGACCCAATTCATTCCACTTAAATTAGATTATATTAGACTTCTAGAGTAATAATTAATTTTCTAAACAGAATTCGATAAAATACACTTCGACAAAATCATTCAAGCAGACATGAAAAGGACAAGTAGTTATATTATTTAGCCATATGCACATGATTTCCTCACAATTTGCAAAATAAAATAGTTGTGCTAGGCTAAGTTGTCCAGACTTTTCAAAAATATTGATGCATTCGTGTTGAATCCTTCAAAAATGCAGTATTTTTGAAGGATCCAACATGCATTCGATGACATTTTTGAAAAGTCAGGCTGGATAGGTACTAGGATTACGAGGTCAATAAATTAAACTATTATGTCTTTTTTTTCTTATTATATTTTACTTCAAAAAATAAAGAGAGTTCTTGCTTAAGAATTTAACTATCAAATAGGACAAAATAAAGGGCTCACTTAACTGAAGGAGGCATCTTTTATCGGAATTTGCATTGAGCCAAGAAAATTTTATGACTTTTTTGCAAGCTAGCTGTGAATTACATTACAAAATTTTATGACTTTTTTGCAAGCTAGCTGTGAATTACATTATACTTGTTTAGTCATGTTGATAAATATGGAGTAACACTAAAGTGATATACACACCATGTATTATGGGATCTATTAATTGTAGATGCTATCTGTATCCCCTTTGAGGCTCCAGGCTTTGTGGAGTTTAAAGCATTTGCTTGTAAAACAAACAAAAGATTAGTTGTAAATAATCAAAGTTGTGATGAGATACCTCAAGATCTATTGAACGTTATTGTTAAGCATACAGATTCTCGAGAGAATACCAAAAACATTCAGCATCCATAGCTGAGATTTTGAGAGAAAACAGAGAAGGCAAGTGAAAGGATAAATTTGAGAAATAAAAAAAAGCACTGATTTCCTTCAAGAATAGTAGGTTATATACAAGTCCTAAGTAAGATGACAACTGTATCCAGCCTGTCATTCTGTTAGAGTACGTGTCCTACTGATTACCTTCTTTTAGCCTAATAACTGCCTATTAATGGAACAGGTTAACTAACGTGTTCCTATTTGGCTAAAACAGTAAGTAAATCACACAATGATGTTTACGTGGAAAACACCCGGTTCAAAGTGGTGTAAAAAACCACGATCTGTACCTCTACAGGATTTAACCCCAACTCCACTAAAACAACTGATCCTCAACAATCAACATATTACAAAACTCTTGTAAACTAGGAATTAAACTCTAACTCCTATTTCTACAAAACACAAACCTTCCCAAAGTGAGTGTTCCCAAGTCTTCGAGTTTCCCAACTTGAAGAAAATAATCCTACCTCTGTTTATACTCCACTAAGACTAGAATTGAAACAACAATACAACTCAAAACCAATCCTAATACATAAAGTCTAAGACTTCTTAACTCTAAGTACTAGGAACAGGTTCAGTGATGATATCTTCAAGATGGAGAACTCCTCAGATAATCTTTTGATATGTTGCTTTCTTTGTAAGTGTGTTGAGTAACTAAGTAAGTCACTCCCTCAATTAAAAAAAAACTCTACAAAGAGTCCTTCAATGTCCTCTTTCAACCCAATCTCCTTAACTGAGTGAAACTCTTTCTTCATTTATCTTCACGTGTTGTGCTCAACCACAACTTCTTACTCTGTGATTAACCATTTCGATTTTATCACGTCCTGATCTCTTACAATAGTTCTTGTCTATTCTTTATCTTTTAGTGACAAACTCGTGTTACCTTGACTTTGCACACTGGTTCTGTGAACCACTTCAACTAATAAGTTTCATTTGTCATGTCATTCACCAAAACCATCCCAACAAATTCTCCTTTTTTTGTGATGAAAAATTTCTACTATTGTGCAACTGCTGACCTTTCCTGTAGACACTAAGTCATGAACTTTTTAAGATGAAATAGGTTAGTTGTGAGTTATAAAAATTACATTCCTTAATTCTTTCCCCTTTTGGCATCATCGAAAAGAAACTATCTCCAAATTATAAAAGTATAGTACTAGCCAAATCATGGCCACTGGGACTATCACCAAAATAATCAGAGAAAATAATAAAGTAATACAGTAGTTGAGACAGTAAAAGATTAAACATAAACAACAAGAAAGACTTCTTAATATAGTATGATATGTCATACCACCAAGCATTAATAAAATTACCATATGAAATCATCTAGAAATTAAGCAACATAAGATATAAAAGGTTTAGCCTAAAGAGCTAAGAGGGGAGGTCTAGAAAGGTTTGAAGAAACAGGCTAGATCAATTGAGTCAGCTTGCAGATAATTTCAGCATTTTCTTTTTGTTCCCTACCAAGATCAACCTCCAAAGTAGTGATTCTAGCCTGAAGGACTTCCTTTTCTTGAGCATGAGTAACTTGAACTTCATCCAATTCAGCCAAGGCATCAACTAGTTTATTTTAGAGTCGTTGCATAGGAGTATCAACCTGTCTCATTGAAACAGGTAGTGCAACATAGTTTAAGTGCCCAATAATATCCTTAGCGGTCTGAAGAGACCAAACCTAAATAGGAATTTTCACAAGAATCCTTTTTGTGAACAAGAGCATGTGCCTTTTTGTCACCCTTTAATAGAATCCTCTACATATATTTGATAATGAGACCAAGGAGATTAATTTTCACCTTACTATCTAGATTCTATGAGGGTGAGATCAAGATAGTTGGCCTCAGATCTTCATTCCTTTTAAGGTAGGATCATTTTATGAACCACGCCAAAGTAAAACTGATGAAGAGGAGACGTTTCTCGTTTAAGAACTCATCTATGCTAAACCAAATTAGGATTTTTTGAGAATTTCCTAGTGATTTCTAGAGAAGATCATATCTTATAGTGGAGGCCAATCGAATTTTACATAGTGATCCCATCCTCCAAAAGGGATACCCAGGATACGAGCAATATCTTTTACAGATAAGTGCATAGAAACACCACACACAAATGTGGCAAAAAGAGATCCCTTTACAACATCATTAGTGTAGAATTCATACACCTCAGAACCTCTAAACTTGCATTGAGTATTACCTTGAAGAAATAAATTAGATATGCCTTAATAGGAATTCTATCCAGAAGAATTGACATCTCAGGGCCCCTCTATCAAGTTATAACATGGCCACAAATGAATTGCCTCTTTTGGAAGTACAATATATGCTCTAGATGAGCATCAGCTGACCTAGAGATGGGGAGATCAGGTGAGAAAGGACCATCATCCTCCTCAGTTTCTTCCGAATTAGAGGATGGAATAGGTATAGAGACTTGTTTCTTTGGCTTACCTTTTAAAGAGGTCTTGGAATTGAGAAAAGAGGTGGAACCCCTTTTAGAAGAGAATTTCTTTGTAGTAATAGGAGAGGAAGCAGGTTTAGAAGACTTGAAAGTAGAAGGTTTTAGGATAGAGCACTTATAGTTCTTCACACGATGAATTGAATGAAGTAGTAGATCTAAATCAGAAGGAGGAGTAGAGGGTTTTAATGAAGAGGATTTCTTCTTTTTTTTACTTGTCCTGAGAGAAACCTCAAGTATGGCTTCCTCTTGACTCTTACGATTCCTACTGTGATGTGTTCTAGCAGTAGGAGGGGAATGAACAGATTCATCCTCAAGGACAATAATGCAATCTCCGGATGATTTTTCCAAGTGAGAGTATACTTGTTTGGGAACAACTTGAGGAACAGATTTTGGAGCAATAGGAGAAGAGGCCTCAAGTGGAGAAATATCCTGAACTTCCTTTGTTAAAAAATTGAATTCATTCCATTCCCCAAAATTAGATAACTTAAAAGGGATTAATGGAGATATCTGAGGAATTGTGGCAAAATCAGGATGAACTATAAGTTTAAGTGAGGTGGAGTTTGAAGATGAGCTAAGGTTATTAGAAGTAGAAGAAGACGGAGTTAAAGAAGCCATGGAAAAGAAGATTTTGATATAAAATAGGTTATTTTAATTTGAGAGTTAGAATGAGAAAAAGTGGGTGAATGAGGGTTTTTATTGAAAAATAGATGAATTGAATGGGGAAATACAAAATGAAGTGTCTGTCGGTATATGGGTGTGTCAGGTGTATTTGAGTATGGAAGGGATAAGTGACACATGATGGAACACGACAACTTTTTGAAAAGGAGTAAGGCTTTTGGTTTGTGGTGGTTACAAATCCTTTCAAAACTTATAAAACACAAGAAACCAGATGTTCCACAATAGATACTTTATTAATACCTTGAAGCAAAGCATACCTGACTTGTTCCATGAGTTTTCATGCAATATTCTTCTCAGATTCTGCACAACTAATCCATAAAACTTAATTAGATTACCATTTATTTGATATGGGACATACAACTGAATGTGCAAGGCTGAAATGAGGAGCTAATTTGTAAGATGACATGGCCCAACCCTAGGCCTTGTCATAATGGGTATTCCAAGTCCATCCGAGACCGAGGACCGCCCCTTGTTACCCAACCCAACACCCTCACGCAACCCTTGATGGGCTGAATTTCAAACATATAACAAGATAGAGTAAATGCTCACATAAAGACTCTGGGATAGGATCACGACCGTGACCGACCAAATCGAGTCCAACCATCCCACACAAACCACCCAACCATACCAAACAATAGGCCATAAATAATTCCATAACCAAATAAGTTCCAAAATATAATATGATTAATCCCAAAATAAAATTCGATGAAACAGTGAGAAATCATGACTGATGATGTCAGCCTCAATACCAATACCAATGCTAAAGTTGACACCTCTACCGGTCCCGCCTATACCAACCCATAGAAGTACCACAAAGCCTCTAACCAAAAGAGTAATAAAACTTGATTGGGACATGTCCCCAACCATGGCCAAAATCAATGTCCAAAATAAAGTTAAAATGTCTAGAAATATCCATAACATGAAATGATGCCTTTTGAAATGATGGAAGCTCACCACTTTAGTCCAAATTCTATCCCTAATTCAATCACTATGTAGGGGGTCAAACGGCCGGCTCCTGCATAGAGTGAGTATACAGCCACCAGTAGACAGGTTAGTGGGTGAATGACAGCATGATCTTAGGATAAGTATAAAATAATTCCATTTATAAAGCTAAGTAAAAAACATATAGAATGCATACAACCATACATATATAAATATATCCATGACGGGAAAAGGGACCCGGTTTAACATGCATTTAAAACCTTTACTTGAGTTGTGTAGCTTTGCCATCCTAAACCACCCATGGGCTATATGAGTTCAACTCCCCTTGCTTAAAGAGCCCTAATGCATATAGCCGTATGACCAGGGAGGTATACCATGGGATGACTAGTACATCCCCCAATAAAGTCTAACATCATGCACATGGTTACCAAGACCAAACCTCATATCGGCCAATATGAGTTTCTAGTTTTGGTCCCCCAGGGACGTCCATCTTTCATGACTTTGATACATATCCCGACATTATTGCCCAATTAAAAACTTTTCCAAATAACCAACCAATCCATTTACCATTTATTAGCCAAGAAAAATATTAGTGGTATCGTCATACCACCCCTTACTTGCAAGTAATATCCATAGTCAACTATTTATAGATTTAAGGGGACTTTCAAGTACCCTTCCATTAGCCATAATAAACCACTTAGGGAAATCCATGTGTCCCACAAGAATAACCAATTAGCCTTTAGCCTTTACAAACCATTTAAACCATGCATAGTTCCTTTACCAAGTTTAAAACAAGCAAGAGTTCCATTAAAAGTAGTCAATGCAATGAACATATCTTTATAAGTATTTTGTCAAACACATTGGGGGCATAATATAACCAAAAATAATTTCAATTACTATTAAACCATTCCAATGCAATCCAATTATCGAAAACCACCATTAATGCATATAAAAGCATAATTTAAAACCATGGGAAACCTTAACCAAACATTTATTACCAAACCCCCAAATATAGTTGAAAGTCAAAGTTATGCAATAATAAAACTATGAAAACATTTATATAAACCATGCCTTTAGTTAAAATTAACAATGAGGAAAGAGAAAATGCCTTAAACCAAGATGATGATGGAAAGAAATCACCAAGACAAGCCCCCAATAAATTCTCTAGTTGAAACCTTAGCTTCCCTTTCCCAAAACCTTTTTAGAGAATTATGGAGTGCTTAGGAAGAGTTTATGAGTGTTAATGAATGGAATAATAGATTAAATAACCTCCTAAGTGGGTTATAAGTCATGGGACCTTATTAGGGTAAGTAGAGAAATGTCCAAAATACCCCTATTTAAGTTGCACAAAATCCCATCACAGGGATACGACTGACCCTCATGAGTCATACCCTCCCAATACAATTGGTTTCCGCCACTCATATCCTGAGCCTCCACCCTTATACCAAACACTGTCTAGTATATGAATCATCCAACCAAGTTGTAACCATAACATACGATCCATATTTGACCCGTATCCCTTGCAGAATAAAATATAAGGAGGATTAAACATTGTCTACCATATGTGTTCCTGGTACAATTTGTACCCTAGATTACAGATCACGGTATGCAACTCATACCCAAATCTAACCCAAGTAACCAAGTCTAAGATTAAGTTAAAGAACCAAATGATCTATAACCACCAATACGACTCATATCCCTAAGCCGTACCCATTATAGTAACTAAAATCCATCTCACCAACTAACACTAGTTAGCATACGACAGGATCATACCACTCGTACCCCAACATACGACTTGTATCCATGAGTCGTATTAGGTCCAGAGAACAAAATTCTAAGAAATTTTCTAAGGATCAAAACCCAGGGTATTATATTAAATAAATCTTTTCTAGATACTCATTGAGGGTAGATTATGTAATCTTAATCATCCCAGTTCAAACTTAGTTTTCTCAAGGTGTTCTCTACTCAGTGCCTTAGTAAAGATATCAGCAATGTTATCTTTACTAGAGCAAAACATAAAAGATATAAGACCCCTTTTAAATATTTTTTAAGAAGTATGATGTCTAATATCAATATGTTTAGCTTTATGTTGCACAGTATTCTTTGCAATATTGAAGGAACTTGTATTTTCACAAAAACATGAAAACATCCCACATTCATACAAACATCCATGAGTTACCTCTTAATACATAATAATTGAGCATATTATGACTTCAATAGCAACATACTTAGCCTTATCAGTAGATAGAGATACTTAGTTTTGTTTCTTAGTGGACCAAGTAATTAGACATGTTCTAGAGGGTGTACCACCTATAGTGTACATAATCTACATAATCGGAGTCAGAGCAACCTGCCAAATTGAACTTACTCCTACTAGTCTCAAGCCATTGATTTCCATGAAGAATTTCAAGATTTTATTGATAACACCCATTTTACCAAAAAAATTATCAGCAACTTGCTTTGTTGTTCCCCCTATCAATATGCCTTCAATGTGAACAACAGTTGGACCAGGTGGTACAACCTATTCCTGTGCATGCTCATCAGTTTTTCTGTCATCCTTTTGCCTTTTCTACTTTTTATATTAGCCCACAAAGATTCATACGAACCAGATCCAAGCACTGGATAACACTTATCTATTTATTTTGTTTTATATGAAGATATTCCTTGATTTTCCCTTAGATAAACACTACAAATCTGACCATTTTAAAAAAAAATTTTGTTTTATTTCTCTCAATCTTTGTAATCTATTTTGCCTCTCCCCCCAAAGAAAAAATTCCACCCCTCGTTAAATATGGTGAGTGAAAGAAACTTTAGTTTCTTTCAGTCTTTTGCCTTGAGCAAGCTTTAACCATGTATTAATTTTGATTGCCTCCTTTCACTCTTACCTGCAAAACAAATTAGGAGTTGACTTTAAGTACCCAGACAAGCTTGGGTCCTTTCTTATGAGAAAAAAATGAATCAGGTTTCTTTTGGCCTAATAAGGCAATGGGTTATGAAACCTATTTCTCTGTCTGGTTTTGTTATTTATTTTAATTGTTTGAGTTTTCATGAAATTAGATTTATTTGCCAGGCTTATACATCTAGACCGGCTTTTATCATCAATTGGACATTAAGTAGTCGGATGTCTAAGATGGCCACAAATATAGCACAAATCATTAGTGACAGTGTGACTCTTGTGAAATCCTAATATAAACTTTTCACTATGAGTCCTTTCACCCAATTTATGAACAATTCTTGAGGAGTTTGTCCATCTATTGACCCTTTTAAGATCAAGTTTCAGCCTAGAGATTTCTTGGTTTACCGTACCTACCTTTTCCATTTCATTATTACATTCTTGTTTGACCTTGGTCAACTCAAGCTCAAATTTTTTTTGTTCATCACTTTGCACCTTTTTACTTTTTTTTTAGAAAGATTCAGTTTAAAGATCTTAGATTATAGATTTAAATTTGAAGAATCAAGTTCACCATCTTGTTCCTTAAGAGTGTTATTCTCCTTTTCAATAGTGTTTGTGTAAGTTTTCAGATCAATAGAATCAAAATTGAGATTTTCAAGACTGATGAATAGTTCATCCCTATCAGAAGTTAATTCTTGGAAATTATCTATTAAAGCATTCATCAGAGAAATAATCTTTTCTTTAGAAAATAAATGTAAATTCTTTTTAAGTTTAGGAATACTTACTTCAGTTGTGTTATATTCATCTTTCATATCTAAATCTCCAATTGCCATGAGAGAAGTTTCATATACCTCTTTCTTATCTGATTCTTTTGAGTCAGATCCCTAAGCAGCCACCATAGCATATTCTTTCTTCTTTCTTTTCTTAACGTTTTCTTTCAACCCTTTCTCAGCTCTTTATTTTCTCTATTTAATATCCCACAGTGGACAAGCTTTAATTTGATGATCAGTTTCACCACACTTATAACACCAAGTGGGATTGTCACTGGATCTCTTTTTTCTACTTGGTCCATTCTTCTTCTTGAAGACTTTGCTAAAATTTTTAGTTGTGAATGCCGTCTATTCTTTAGTTAGTTCAACTTCTCCATCACTGTCTGAAGCCTTTAGTGCCAAGGTTTTCATAGAAGCTACTATTTATTTCTTGGCTTCATCAATCTTTAACTCATAGGTCTTTAGGTTACCTACTAATTCATCCAAAGTCATACTAGCTAGATATTTTTCCTCCCTAATCACAGTAACCTTGACATCCCATTTTGGCTTAGGCAAGACCCTCAGCACTTTCTCAACTTGTTCCTCAATAGTAATGACTTTTTTCAAGGAATTCAATTCATTTTTTAAAGAAGTGAGTCATGACATCATCTGATGAAGAGATTCATTATCCTTCATCTGAAAAACCTTATATTCAGTAAAGAAGAGAGCAATTCTGAATTTTCTCGCTTGAGTGGTGCCCTTATGTGCATTAACCAGGGTATCCCAAATTTTCTTAGTAGTGGTGAAACTAGATACTCTGTTGTACTCAGCTGTACCTATTCCATACACTAAGATATTCTTTGCCCTTGCATTTTTCCTTAGTGCAACCAAATCATCATCAATGAATTCATTTCTTACTTTCTTGACTTGTTCTCCATCTTCCAGCTTTATTGGGATAGTTGGACCTTCAGTAATTCTTTCCCACAACTCATAATATTTTCCTTTAATGAATATTTCCATCCTATCTTTCCACCATTTAAAATGAGATCCATCAAAGAGTGGCGGGTTAGTAGTGGATTGACCTTCACTGTGACCAGTAGGTAGTGCAAAATTCATCACAGTGATCTACTCTTAGGTTTTAACCTTATTTAAGAGACCTTGCTCTGGCACCACTTGTTAGAGTATGTTCCCAACTGATTACCTTCTTTTAGCCTAACAATTGACTATTAATGGAATATGTTAACTAAAGTATTCCTATCTGGCTAAAACAGTAAGTAAATCACACATTGATGTTTATGTGGAAAACACCCAACTCAAAGAGGTGTAAAAAACCACAACCTGTACGTCTACAGGATTTAACCCCAACTCCACTAAAACAACATATCTTGAATAATCAATAAATAACAAGACTCTTGTAAACTAGGAATTAAACTCTAACTTCTATTTCTACAAAACACAAACCTTACCAAGGTGAGTGCTTTCAAGTCTTTGAATTCCCCAACTTGAGGACAATAATCCTACCTCAGTTTATACTCCACTGAGACTAGAATTGAAATAACAATACAACTCTAAACCAATCCGAATACATAAAGTCTAAAACTCATTAACTCTAAGTTCTAGGAATAGGTTCAATGACGATATCTTCAAGATGGCAATCTATTCAGATTATTATTCAATATATTACTTTCTTTGTATATGCGTAAGTAACTAAGTGAGTCACTCCCTCGATATAAAAAAACTCTGCAAAGAGTCCTTCTATGTCATTAGTTTTCTATATTTCTTTGGAATCTTCAACTCAATAGAGTTTGATATTTATTCAAAGTCTTCTTTCAACCCACTCTCCTTTACTGAGTTAAACTCTTTCATCACTTATCTTTACATGTTGTGCTCAACCACAACTTCTTCCTCTTTACATGTGATTAACCCTTTCGATTTTATCACATCTTGATCTCTTATAATATTTCTTGACAGGTTTTTATCTTTTAGTGAAGAACTCATGTTACCTTTGCTTTGCATACTGGTTCTGTGTACCACTTTAACTAACACATTTCATTTGTCTTTTCATTCACCAAAACCATCCCAAAAAATTCCCCATTTTTGGTGATGACAAATTTCTACCATTGGTGCAACTGTTGACCTTTCCTGTAGACACTAATTCATAAACTTTTAAAGAAGAAACAGGTTAGTTGTGAGTTATAAAAATTTCATTCCTTAATTCTTCCCCCTTTTGGCATCATCAAAAAATAAACTATCTCCAAATTATAAAAGTACAGTACTACCCAAATCATGTCCACTGGGGCTATCACCAAAATAATCAAAGAAAATAATAAAGTAATACAGTTGTTGAGATAGTAAAAGATTAAACATAAACAAGGAAGACTTCAGTGATATAGTAAGATATGCCGTACAACCAAGCATAAAAAAGAGTATCATATGAAATCATATAGAAACTAAGCAACATAAGACATAAAAGGATTGAGCCTAGAAAGCTAATAGGTGAGGTATGGAAAGGTTTGATGAAATATGTTAGATCAATTGAATCAACTTGCGGATGATTTCAACATTTTTTGCTCATTCCCTAGCAACATCAGCCTCCAAAGTAGTGATTCTATCCCGAAGTACTTCCTTTCCTTGAGTATGAGTAACTTAAACTCCTTCCAATTCATCCAAGGTATCAACTAGTTCATTTCGCATTCATTGCATAGAAGTATCAGCCTGTCTTATTGAAACAAGTAGGGCAGCATCGTTCAAGTGCCTAAGAATATCCTTAGTAATCTGAAAAGACTAGACCTGAACAAGAACAATATAGTCCTCAAAGATAAGACCCAACCAGAAGCCATATGCGAGAGTATGTGCCTTTTTGTTATCCTTTTACAGAATCCTCTACATATGTTTGATAATGAGACCAGGGATATTAATTTTCGCCTTACTATCAAGCAATTCCATAAGGGTGAGACCAAGATAGTTGGACTCAGATCTCCTTTTCTTTTGAGGTAGAATCATTTTACGAACAACATCAAATTAAAGATAATGGTGAGGAGACATTTCTCATTGAAGAACTCATCTATGCTGAACTAGATTAGGATTTCCTAAGAATTTCCTAGTGATGGCTAAAGCAGATGCCATATTGCTTAGTAAAGGCCTATCAATTTTTACATAGTGATCCTATCCTCCAAAAAGGATACCCAGGATACAAGCAATATCTTCTATAGATAAGTGCACAAAACGACCACGCACAGATATGGTGAAAATATATCCCTTTGCAATACTATCAGTGTAGAATTCATACACCTCAAGACGTCCAAACTTGCACTGAGTATTACCTTGAAGAAATAAATTAGACTAGCCTTAACTGAAATTCTATCCAGAAGAATTGACATCTCAGGTCCTCTATATCTAGTTATACATGACCACGAATGAATTGCCTCTATTTGAAGTGTAACACATGCTCTAGATGAGCATCAACTGACTCAAATATAGGGAGATCAGGTGAGAAAGGAGCATCATCCTCAGTTTCTTTTAAATCAGAGGATGGAACAGGTACAGAGACTTATTTCTTTGGCTTAACTTTTGAAGAGGTCTTGGATTTTAGAGAAGAGGTGGAACCCTTTTGGAAGAGGATTTATTTGTGGTAGTAAGAGAGGAAAAAGGTTTAGAAGAGTTAAAAAAAGAAGGTTTTGGGATAGAGTGCTTATAGGTCTTTCCACGAGGAACTAAGAAAAGTAGTAAATCTAAATCAGAAGGAGAAGTAGAGGGTTTTGATGAAAAGGGTTCTTATTTTTACTGGCCTTGAGAGCGGCCTCAAGTGTGGATTCCTCTTACCTCTTACGATTCCTAGTGTGAGGTATTATAGCAGTAGGTAGGGAAGGAACAGAGTCATCCTCAGGAACAATGTAACACCTCTCAAAATCGTCCATGCATTAGCTTATGGTAATATGCTCTTAGAGTTAAATGACTAGAATAGTGTCAAAGAAACTTAGTCTTATTTTTGTCTTCCAAAGTGAGTAAAGTTTAAACCATATATAATTTTCCTAATTTTGACTTTTTATCATGTGGAAAATTAAATAAGCTTTTCATCGATTAAGATTCGCCCAAATTCGATACCCGGGCAAGAAGTTATGGCTAATTTAAGTCCTAATTGTAAAACACCGTCATTTTGGTACTTGGCGCGCTGTGGAGTGGGCCTATTTAGTAATTGTCAAATTCTAGTAGCATAGCGCAATTGTGGTGCATCACACTGAAGTTCTAGGTCCCAACCAGTGGGACAACGCGTTGGCTCCGCATCGCGGTGACCTTAAAAATCCCATTCATCAATTTTCAGTGAGCCACCACGATCGTGGCGCATCGCGGTGGTCTATAAAATTGGGCTCCTAGTTATATTTTTATTCTATCTCATTAAGGGTATATTGGGTATTTTTTACCCCTTTATCAGCTTAAACATAAGATTTTAATCCCAAATGACCTCATTATTAATATTTTCATTAGAAACCATTAAGAACACTCCTTAGGATTTTAAACAAAAAAACCCAAACAACTCAAGAGTCAACCATGGGTTTTAGAAATTGATTGAAGATTTGGAATCCCCAAGCCATGGGCATCAAGAATCATCCTTTAATTTCCTAAACAGAGGTACGTGGGTTTTATCCTTAAAACTACATAGGCTTATCAACACTATAACATGATTTAAAGATTATCAAGCATGAATTTTAAAGGGGTTTTGGAACTTCTGATTTAAATTTTGCATCTTGGGTGTGTTGATGATATTATTGTTTTGGTCTTTAGGCCTTTCCCCCTTAAATTGATTTAAACCTATATGAATATGTATGATGTTGAAGATTTGGTAGAGAGCATTATTATTGAAATCCCTCTCTTTGATGATTTAGAGTTGATAAACTTGTTGGGAATGATTTAAGATGCTTGTTTAATGTTTTGAAGGGGATCTTTTCAATGTTTAGATATTTAACATGATTTTGATGATGATGATAGGGAGTTTCTTATTATGATTTCATCTTTGAAAAAAGAAAGAATTTCATATGATTGATAATTTTGACATGACCGCCTTATGTATTTGAAATGGTGAAAAAGAGAGTTTCTTGCATATGTTTACATGAGCTTTAAGAAAGAGTTTCTTGAAATGATTTATTGATATGGTGGTCCCAGATTTACATTTTGAAACATACATTATTATATGCTAATAATGGCTCATAGATGTGACTTGCAAGTCAATGGTATGACGATACCATATAAATGTATGCCATAACAGAGTTAAAGTTTTTAGAGTATGTTTTCAGAGAATGCATGTCTTAAAGAGTTAAAAATGGGCATAAAAAGAGTTAGGTGGTTTTCTGAAGAGGGCTAGAGTTCAAGTAACTCTTAGCCTAAAATCGTGATTTGCCGATTCGGGTATATTATTTTTACGCTGGCAACGGTCGTGTGGCGCAGCAAAGTCAAAGACTCCAATCCTTGCAGCACACTTGGGTTGGAGGCTTCCCCGCTTAGTCAATGGCGGATTCCATATGGCCCATGGAATTTTAGAGTTATAGGGTTTACCACCTAGCGCAGAAGTAAAACAAAGAATGTCTTAGAGTTCAGATGATTTTCTTTTAGAGTCTTTCAGAAATGCCCATGAAATTTCTTACTATATAATATGTTTATGAAGTATTTTTAAATTTCTCTCATATATGTTGAATATAAATTACTATTTTGGATTTGCTCTGCATACCAGTACATCTGTATTAACCCCCTACCTCCCAGGTTTGGAGGCTCAATCTAAGGGTCCGACTAATCAGTAGAGTATCCCAAAGAGAAGTGATCTGTGCAGTGGTGAGCCTTCTTTGTTCCAGAAGGCCTGTTATTTAAGATTATGTTATTCCATTATGTCGGGTAAAATCTTGTTTATGGGTATGTAGCATGCCACAATTATAAGTGAGGCTACTAGGCGTTTAGGAATGTTTCTCTTCTTTATGGTTTAGTTTGTGCTTTAGGGTCTGAGTTGTCCCCTAATCTATGATCTCTTGTGTTTTAGAAAAACAATCATGCCTCCCTGTCATACTATCGATCAGAATGGACAGGCAGATGAGGTTTGTCCCACTCATGGGATGAGGACCCAAAACATAGCTCAAACTTCGGAGATTGATGTTACTTTGGGAGTCCCACCTACTCAGACCAGCCCACTTAGGGCACCCAGAGCTCCCCAAACAGGGACTAACTGCACTCAGCCTCATGAGAGAGAGGTATCTAATGTAGAATTCAAATAGTCCATTCATATGCTTGCCCAGTTGGTAGCCATACAAACTCAATGGTCGGAAGATATTGGGTCTACATCTATTATGTCTGAGGCTACAAGAGTGGGATAGCTCATGAGGATGAACCCGCCCAAGTTTACTGGTACCAAGGTATAAGAGGATCCACAGGAGTTTGTGGATGAGATGGAGAAGATCTTTAAGGTGATGCATGTAGATGAGGTAGAGGGGGTTGAGTTAGCAGTTTACCAGCTTAAAGATGTAGTGAACCAATGGTATAATGAGTAGGAAGATTCAAAGAGTGAGCATGCTGAACCCATAGTTTGGGCTGAGTTAGTGGAAGCCTTCCTTGATCGATTCTTTCCTCTCGAGCTAAGGGAGGCCAAAGCTAAAGAGTTTAATGAATATAAAGCAGGGTAAGATGAGTGTCCAGGAGTACACTCTGAGGTTCAACCAACTAGCCCGTTATGCTCTTGAGATGACTAGTAACATAAGAGCCCGAATGAGAAAATTTTCATTCGGCCTTTCAGATGACTTAGTGCTTGAATGTCAGGGAGCAATGTTGATCGGGACATGGATTTTGCCAAACTATCAGTCCACATGCAGTAAGTTGAGAAAAAGAAAAATAAAATCTCTGAATCTAGAGAGAAGGACAGACAGGCAAAGAGATCCAAAACAGCAGACCAGAGCTACAGTCAGCAGCAGATTAGGAATTGGGGTAACAAATAACAGAGAAAGAAGAATTAGGGTAATGCACAGTCTGCAGCTAGTGCCCCGATGACCAAACCCCCAGCCCGACAGCACACTTAGAATTTTCAGTATAGGCAGAGGCCGAGGATGCAGGTTTCACAGTCTCAAGGAAGTGTAGCTCGGACCTCTCGGACATACCCGCACTGTGAGAAATGGGGGAAGAATCATCCAGGGAGATGTCAGTTTAGCGCTATGGTGTGTTATTCATGTGGATAGCTAGGCCATATCTAGAGAGAATTTCTGGTAGCAAAGGGTAATGTTGGTGGATCCAATTCATAGGCTAATTCTTCTGCACCACCACCGCCTCAGAAGGGTACCACTTCAGCCATCGAAAATAGCTGCAACTGGTTGTACGCCTTAACCAACTACCAAGAGGTAGAGGCCTCATCGGATGTAGTTACTGGTATGTTTCAAATCTTTTCTCGTGATGTTTATGTGTTACTTGATCCCAAGTCTACCCTATAATATGTGACCCCTTATGTGGCTGTTGGTTTTGGGTTTGAACCCGATGTGATTGCTGAGCCTTTTTCTGTTTCCACTCTGGTGGGGGATTCTATGGTGTCTAGGAGGGTGTATAGAAATTGTGTGGTGAATTTTTGTGGTCGGGATACAGTGGCATACCCCATAGGCCTAGACATGCTTGATTTTGATGCTATCCTAGGGATGGACTGGCTTTATTCCTGCTATGCCATATTAAATTGTAGAACCTGAAGAGTCACCTTTTCTTTTCTAAATGAATCGATGATAGAGTGGGAGGGGCATTCTTTAGCTCCTAGAGGGAACTTTATATCTTATCTCAGAGCCCATAAAATTATTCCCAAAGATTATTTGTACCATATTATCTGGGTTAAAGATTCTACTACCGAAAGTCCTTCATTTCCGTCTATCCCAATAGTAAATGAGTTCCTAAAAGTCTTTACAGATGATCTCCCACGAATACCACCTAATAGGGAGATATATTTTGGCATTGATTTATTGCCATATACCCATCCCATCTCTATTCTGCCATATAGAATGGCTCCAGCAGAGTTGAAAGAGTTGAAAAAGCAGCTAGCAGATCTTCTAGATAAAGATTTTATCCATCCTAGTGTTTCTCCCTAGGGTGCACCTGTACTCTTCGTGCGAAAGAAAGATGGTTCCCTTGGTATGTACATAGATTACCGTCAGTTGAATAAGGTCACAATTAAAAATAAATATCCTCTTCCTAGGATTGATGATCTTTTTGACAAGCTTCAGGGTGCTAAATATTTTTCAAAGATAGACCTTCGTTTGAGATATCATCAGTTGAAGGATAGGGAGTCAGATATTCCTAAAACAGCTTTTCGAACCAGATACGATCATTATGAATTCTTAGTCATGTCCTTCGGGCTGACTAATGCTCCTGCAGCCTTCATGGATCTTATGAACAGGGTGTTCTATCAGTTTCTAGATCTGTTTGTTATAGTTTTTATTAATGATATTTTGATTTATTCTAAGAGTGAGGAGGACCATGCCAATCACCTCCAAATCATCCTTCAGACTCTCAAAGATCATGAGTTGTATGCAAAAATTTCCAAGTGCAAATTCTGGATTAATGTTATTGATTTATTGGGGCATATAGTGTCTAGTGATGGGATTAAGGTTGATCCTCAGAAGAATGAGGCAGCGAGAAAATGGCCCAAACCTATGACTCCAACCGATATTCAGAGCTTCTTGGGTTTGGTAGGGTATAACAGAAGATTTATAGAGAGTTTTTCTTCCATAGATGCACCACTTACTAAGTTGACTTAGAAAAAGGTGAAGTCCATGTGGTATGACTCCTGTGAGAATAGTTTTGAGAAGTTAAAAGATAGGTTAACAACTGCTCCTGTTTTAAATCTTCCAGAAGGTATGGAAGGGTTTGTTGTGTACTGCAATACATCCCGTGTGGGACCTGGGTGTGTACTTATGTAGCATGATAAGGTGGTGGCTTATGCATTCAGGCAGTTGAAGGTACATGAGTGAAATTACCCCACCCATGACTTGGAGTTAGCAGTTGTGTTGTTTGTGCTTAAAATCTGGCGGCATTATCTTTATGGGGTGCATGTTGATGTTTTCACTGACCATAAGAGTTTACAGTATGTTTTCTGACAGAAAGAATTAAACCTCAGGCAACGGCGCTGGATGGAATTGCTAAAGGATTATAACATGAGCTTACACTATCATCCGAGTAAGGCAAATGTGGTAGCCTACGCCCTTAGTAGCTTTTCTATGGATAGTCTTTCTTATGTTGAAGAAGGGAAAGGAGAGATGGTGAAGGATATTCACTGACTAGTAAATCTTAGAGTGCGACTCTTAGATTCCAAAGATGGAGGGGTAGTTGTTCACGAGATAGCTATATCATCCCTTTGTGTGGAAGTTAAAGAGAAGAAGATCGAAGATCCCATCTTGATATAGATCAAGAAAGATATGGGTCAGTAGAAGGTGATGTCCTTTGAAATTGGTGGTGATGGTATTTTGAGATATCAGAGTAGATTGTGTGTGCCAGATATAGATGGTCTGTGGAAGGGAATCCTTGATGAAGCTCACACTTCGAGGTATGTTGTTCACCCAGGCTCTACCAAGATATATCATGATCTGAAAACCATTTATTGGTGGAATAATATAAAGCACAATGTGGCTAACTATGTCGCCAAGTGTTTGAACTGTCAACAAGTTAAGGTAGAACATATGAGGCCTGGTGGTACTTCCCAAGGGATTTCCTTTCCCTTATGGAAATGGGAAATGATCAATATGGATTTCATTACGAGACTTCCGAGGTCCCGAAACCAATAGGATTTTATTTGGGTGATTGTTGACAGGCTGACCAAGTCCGCACATTTTCTGCCTGTGAGGACCAACTATTCAGGAGATGATTATGCCAAGATTTACATTGTGGAGATAGTCCGTTTTCATGGGGCACCTGTATCCATCATATCGAACAGAGGTACACAATTCTTTTCACAATTTTGGAGGTCTTTTCAAAGGGTTTAGGTACCCAAGTGAACCTGAGTACTGCTTTCCACCGTCAGACTGATTGGCAAGATGAGTGCACCATTCAGACCCTTGAGAATATATTAAGGGCTTGTGTAATTAACTTCAAAGGTAGCTGTGTAGATTACTTGCCGTTAATAGAGTTCGCTTAAAATAATAGCTAGCATGCCAGTATTAAGATAGCTCTATTTGAAGCTTTGCATGGGAGAAGATGTAGATCACCGGTAGAGTGGTATGAAGTAGGTGAGACTCAGTTGTTCGGGGCTAATCTTGTTCATCAGGCGATAGAGGATGTGAAAATTATTAGAGAATGACTTAAAATAGCCCAGAGTAGACAAAAATCCTACGCTGATGTTAGGAGAACAGACTTAGAGTTTGAGGTTGGTGATTGGGTGTTCTTCAAAGTCTCCCCTATGAAGGGAGTTATGTGATTCGGGAAGAAAGGTAAGCTAAGTCCTCGCTATATAGGGCCATACCAGATTTTGAGAAAGATAGGTGGAGTTGCGTACGAGTTAGAGTTGCCTGCAAGTTTGGGTTCTGTTCATTTGGTATTTCACATATCCATGTTGAAGAAATGTATTGGAAACCATTCATTAGTGTTGCCTGTAGAGAAGGTCAAAGTGACAGACTCCTTATCCTATAAAGAAGAGCCCGTGGCAGTCTTGGATCGCCAAGTTAGGAAATAGAGGAGCAAAGAAATAGCCTCGGTCAAAGTGTTGTGAAAATATCATAAAGTCAAAGAAGCAACTTGGGAGTCAGAAAATGACATAAGAGATAGATACCCAGACTTATTTAATCTGGTGAATGACGAAATGGAAGGTACAATCCTTGTCTTATTCTTTTATGGCCTTAGTGTACCTTAAATTGTGCTTTTCTGTGTTCCGTGTCATTATTCAGGGATGAATGATTCCAAAGAGGGGATAATGTAACACCCCGCAAAATCATCCATGCATTAGCTCATAGTAATATGCTCTTAGAGTTAAATAACTAGAATAGTGTCATAGAGTCTTAGTCTCATTTTTGGCTTCCAAAGAAAGTAAAGTTTAAACCATATATAATTTCCCAAATTTTAACTTTTTATCATGTGGGAAATTGAATGAGCTTTCCGTCGATATAATATTCTCCCAAATCTGATACCCGGGTAAGAAGTTATGGCTAATTTAAGTCCTAATCGTAAAAACCATCATTTTGGTGCTTGGCGCATCGTGGAGTGGGCCTATTTAGCAATTGTCAAATTCTAGTAGCATAGAACGATTGTGGCGCGTCGCGCTGAAGCTTCAGGTCCCAACCAGTGGGATAACATATTGGCTCTGTGTCGCGGTGACCTTAAAAATCCCATTTGTCAATTTTCAGTGAGCCACCACGATCGTGGCATGTCATGGTGGTCCATAAAATTGGGCTCCCAATTATATTTTTATTCCATCTCATTAAGGGTATATTGAGTATTTTTCACCCCCTTATCAGCTTAAACACAAGATTTTAATCCCAAATGACCTCATTATTAATATTTTCATCAGAAACCATTAAGAACACTCCTTAGGATTTCAAATAAGAAAACCCAAACAACTCAAGATTCAACCGTGGATTTTAGAGATTGATTGAAGATTTGGAATCCCCAAGCCGTGGGCATCAAGAATCATCCTTAAATTTCCTAAATATAGGTACGTGGGGTTTATCCTAAAAATTACCTGAGTTTATCAACACTAGAATGTGATTTAAAGATTATCAAGCATGAATTCTAAAGAGCTTTTGGAACTTATGATTTTAATTTCGCATCTTGGGTGTGTTAATGATATTAGTGTTTTGGTCTTTAGAACTTTCCCCCTTAAATTGATTTAAACCTATATGAATATGTATGATGTTGAAGATTTGATAGAGAGGATTATTATTGAAATCCCTCTCTTTTATGATTTAGAGTTGATGAACTTGTTGGGAATGATTTAAGATGCTTGTTTAATGTTTTGAAGAGGATCCTTTCAATGTTTAAGTATTTAACATGATTTTGATGATGATGAGAGGAAGTTTATTGTTATGATTTCATCTTTGTCTAAAAAGGAAAGAATTGCATATGATTGCTATCTTTTACATAACCACCTTGTGTATTTGAAATGGTGAAAAAGAGAGTTTCTTGCATATGTTTACATGAGCTTTACGAAAAAGTTTCTTGAAATAATTTATTGATATGGTGGTCCCAGATTTACGTTTTGAAACATACATTATTATATGCTAATAATGGCTCAGAGATGTGACTTACAAGTCAATGGTATGATGATACCATATAAATGTATGCCATAACAGAGTTAGATTTTTTAGAGTATGTTTTTAGAGAATGAATGTCTTAAAGAGTTAAAATAGGCATAAAGAGAGTTAGGTGGTTTCCTGAAAAGGGCTAGAGTTCAAGTAACTCTTAGCCTAAAATCGTGATTTGCTAATCCGGGTATATTATTTTTATGTTGGCGATGGTCGTGTGGCATAGCAGAGTCAGAAACTCCAATCCTTGCGGCACACTTGGTTTGGAGGCTTCCTCGCCGAGTCAATGGCGGATTCCATATGGCCCATGGAATTTCAGAGTTGTAGGGTATACCACCTAGCACAAAAGTAAAACAAAGAATGTCTTAGAGTTCAGATGATTTTCTTCCAGAGTCTTTCAGAAATGCCCATGAGATTTCTTACTATATGATATGTTTATGAACTGTTTTTAAATTACTCTCATATATGTTGAATATAGATTATTGTTTTGGATTTGCTCTGCGTACTAGTACATCTGTATTAACCCCCTACCTCCCAGGTTTGGAGGCTCAGTCTAAGGGTTCGACTAATCAGTAGAGTATCCCAGAGAGAAGTGATCTGTGCAGTGGTGAGCCTTCTTTATTCCAGAAGGCCTGTTATTTCAGATTATATTATTCCGTTGTTTTGGTCTACTGGGGGCCTTGTCCTAGCTTTCAGATAGTTGTCAGATTTTTATGTAGTAGAGATTTCGCAGACTGTTCCAGATATTGTTTAGTTGAGTTCGAATTTCATTCCTTATTGTTAAACTAAATCCAGAGTATGACCATGTTTTCATATCAGATTATATTTCCACATCTCTTTTTATTATGTGAATGTTTTGCATGATTACCAGATAGAGTAGGACTCCCAGGCCTTCATGGTTCGGGATGTCCGTCATGGCCAGGCTCTAGTTTGGGTCGTGACAAACAATAATGCGATCTCCGAGAGATTTTTCCAAGCGAGAGCGTACTCATTTGGGAACAACTTTAGGGACAAATTTTAGAGCAATATGAGAAGAGGTCTCAAAAGGAATAATTTGAAGTGGAGCAATATCCTGAACTTCTTTCATTACAAAATGTAATACATTCCATGCCTTAAAATTAGACAACTTAATAGGGATTAATGAAGATATCTGAGGAATTGTGGCAAAATCAGGATAAACTATAAGTTAAAGTGAGGTGGAGTTTGAGGATGAGTTAAGGATATTATATGTAGAAGAAGACAGACTTAAAGAAGCCATGAAAGAGAAGATTTTGAGATAAAATAAGTTATTTTAATTTGAGAGTTCGAATGAGAAAGAGTGGGTGAATGAGGCTTATACTGAGGAATAGGTGAATTGAATGGGGAAATAGAAGATGAAGTATGTGTAGGTATGTGGGTGTGTCAGTTGTATTTCAATATTAAAAAGAGAAGTGACACCTGGTGGAAGACGACAACAGCTTTTGGCAGTAGAGTAAGACTTTTGGTTTTTAGCGGTTACAAATCCTATCAAAACTTATAAAACTCAAGAAACCAGATATTCCAAAATAGATACATTATTAATAGCTTAAAGTAAAGCATACCTAAGTTCTTCCATGAGTTTCCATACTATAGTCTTCTCAGATTCTGCATAATAATCCACAAAACTTAATCAGATTACCATTAACTGGAATTGGGACATACAACTGAATGTGCAAGACTGAAATGAGGTGCTAATTAGTAAGATGCATCTTTTATAGACATTCATTGAGGATAGATTATGTAATCTTAATCATCCCCAGTTCAGACTTATTTTTCTCAAGGTGTTCTCTGCTTAGTGCCTTAGTAAAGATATCAGTAATTTTATCTTTAGTAGAATAGAACATGATAGATATAAGACCCCTTTTAAACATTTTTAAAAAAAAAGAATGGTGTCTAATATTAATATATTTAGTTTGATGCTGCACAATATTCTTTGCAAAATTAAAGGCACTTGTATTTTCACCAAAACATGAACATATCCCACATTCATACAAACATCCATGAGTTACCGGTTAATCCATAATAATTGAGCATATCATGACTTCAGTAGCAACATACTTAGCCTTATCAGTAGATAGAGATACATAGTTTTGTTTCTTAGCGGACCAAGTTATTAGACATGTTCCATAGGGTGTACCACCTGTAGTGTACATAACCTGCATAATCGGTGTCAGAGTAACCTACCAAATTGAAATTACTCCCACTAGTCTCAAGCCATTGATTTCCATGAAGTATTTCAAGATTCTTTTGATAACAACCATTTTACCAAAAAAATTATCAGAAACTTGCTTTGTTGTCCCCCTATCAATATACCTTCAATCTAAACAACAGTTTGACTAAGTGGTACAACCTGTTCCTGTGCATGCTCATCAATTTTTCTGTCATCCTTTTGCCTTTTCTGCTTCTTATATTAGTTGACAAAGATTCATACAAACCAGATCCAAGCACTAGATAACACTTATTTGATTATTTTATTTTATACGAAGATATTCCTTGATTTCCCCTTAGATAAACACTACAAATATGACCATTTTAGAAAAACTTTCGTTTTAGATCTCTCAATCTTTGTAATCTATCCCCCCCCCCAAATAAAAAATTCCACCTCTCGTTAAATATGGTGAGCGAAAGAAACTTTATTTTTTTCCAGTCTTATGCTTTGAGCAAGGTTTAACCATGTACTAATTTTGGTTGCCTCCTTTCACTCTTACATACAAAACAAATTAGGGGTTAACTTTAAGTACCTAGATAATCTTATGTCATTTATTATGAGAAAAGGGATGAATAAGGTTTCTTTTGGCCCAATAAGGAAACGGTTTATGAAACCTGTTTCTCTGTCTGGTTTTGTTATTTATTTTATTTGTCTGAGCTTTCATGAAATTAAATTTCTTTGTCAGGCTTATACATCTAGAGCTGCTTTTATTAGCAATTGGACATTCAGTAGTTGGATGTCCAATATGGCCACAAATATAGCACAAATCATTAGTGACAGTGTGAATCTTGTGAAAACCTAATCCAACCTTTTCACTGTGAGTCCTTTCACCCAATTTATGAACAATTCTTGAGAAGTTGTCCATCTATTAACCTTTTTAAGATCAAGTTTCAGCCTAGATATTTCTTGGCTTAACCTACCTACCTTTTCTTGTTCATTAATACATTCTTATTTGACCTTGCTCAATTCAAGCTCAAATTTTTTCTGGTCATCACTTTGTATCTTTTTAATTTTTTTAGAAAGAGTCAGTTTTATGATCTCAGATTGTAGATTCAAATTTGAAGAGTGATGTTGACAAACTTGTTCCTTAAGAGTGTTGTTCTCTTTTTCAACTATGTTTTTGCAAGTTTTCAAAACAATAAGATCAAATTTGAGACTTGCAAGCCTGTTGAATAGCTCATCCCTATCAGAAGTTAATTCTTGGAAATCATCTATTAAAGCATTCATCAAAGAAACAAGATTTTCTTTTGATAATAAATGTAAATTCTTTTTCAGTTTAGGAACACTTATTTCAGCTGTGTTATATTTATCTTCTATGTCTGAATCTCCTATTTCCATGAGAGAAGTTTCATATACCTCTTCCTCGTTTGATTCTTTTGAACTAGATCCCTATGCAACCATGATAGCATATTCTTCCTTCTCCCTTTTATTAGCCTTTTCTTTCAACTCTTTCTGAACTCTTTATTTTCTCCATTCAATTTCCTAAACTGGACAATCTCTGATTTGATGATCAATTTTACCACACTTATAACACCCAGAGGGATTGTCATTGGAATGTCTTTTGCTACTTGTTCCATTCTTCTTCTTGAAGACTTTGCTGAAATTTTTAGCTATGAATGCCACCTCTTCTCCAGCCAGTTAATCTTCTCCATCACTATTGAAGCCTTTAGTGCCAAGGTTTTCTCAGGAGCTGCCATTTCCTTCTTGGCTTCGTCAATCTACATCTAATAGGTCTTTAGGTTATCTACTAATTCATCCAAATTCATACTAGCTAGATCATTTGCCTCCCTAATCACAGTAACCTTGACTTCCCATTTTGACTTAGGCAAGACCCTCAACATTTTCTCAATTTGTTCTTCAGTAGTAATGACTTCTCCTAAAGAAGTCAATTTATTTGTTAAAGTAGTGAGTTCTACTATCATCCGATGAAGAGATTTATTATCCTTCATCTTAAAAGCCTAATATTCAGTAAAAAGAGAGCAATTCTGAATTTTCTCACTACTTAAGTGGTGCCCTCATGTGTATTAATCAGGGCATCCCAAATTTGCTTGGTAGTGGTACAAGTAGATACTCTATTGTACTCATATAGACATAGTCTACAAACTAAGATGTTCTTTGACCTTGCATTTTTCCTTAGTGCTACCAAATCATCAGCAGTGAATTCACTTCTTACTTTATTGACTTGTTCTCCATCTTCAAGCTTCATTAGGATAGTTGAACCTTCAATAGTTCTATCCCATAACTCATAGTCTTCTCTTTGAATGAAATTTCCATCCTATCTTTCCACTACATAAAATGAGACCCATCAAAGAGTGGTGGCCCAGTAGTGGATTGACCTTCACTTTGACCAGTAGGTGGTGCAGAATTCATCATAGTGATCTACTCTTAGGTGTTAACCTTATTTAAGAGACCTCACTCTGATAACACTTGTTAAATTATGTGCCTTACTGATTACCTTCTTTTTGCCTATAGTTACCTAATAGTGGAACAGGTTAACTAATGTGTTCCTATCCAGCTAAAACAGCAAGTAAATCACACATTGATGTTTACGTGGAAAACAGTCGGCTCAAAGAGGTGTAAGAAACCACGATGTGTACCTCTACAGGATTTAACCCCAACTCCACTAAAACAACGGAGCCTGAATAATCAACAAATTACAAGACTCTTGTAAACTAGGAATTATACTCTTAATTCCCTTTTCTACAAAACACAAACCCTCCCAAGGTGAGTGTTCCCAAGTCTTC
The DNA here is from genome assembly GCF_002878395.1 of Capsicum annuum. Classification (NCBI taxonomy): domain Eukaryota; kingdom Viridiplantae; phylum Streptophyta; class Magnoliopsida; order Solanales; family Solanaceae; genus Capsicum; species Capsicum annuum. Next base: position 195,338,931 of record NC_061114.1, read on the forward strand.
AAGGTCCCCAACTTGAAGACAATAATCCTAGTTCAGTTTATACTCCACTGAGACTAGAATTGAAACAATAATACAATACAACTCAAAACCAATCCTAATACATAAAGTCTAAGACTCCCTAACTGAAAAATCTAGGAATAGGTTCAATAATGATATCTTCAAGATGGTGAACTGCTCAGATAATTTGTCGATATGTTTCTTTCTTTGTAAGTGTGTGAGTAACTAAGTGAGTCACTCCCTCGATATAAAAACAACTCTGCAAAGAGTCATTCAATGTCATCAGTCTTCTATGTTCCTTTGGACTCTTCAACTTAACAAAGTTTGTTTTTATTCAAAGTCCTCTTTCAACCCAATCTCCTTAATTGAGTGAAACTTTTTCTTCACTTTTTCACGTGTTGTGCTCAACCACAACTTCTTCCTCTTTACATGTGATTAACCATTTTGATTTCATCACATCCTGATCTCTTACAATATTTCTTGTCTAGTCTTTATCTTTTAGTGACGAACTTGTGTTACCTTGAATTTGCTCACTAGTTCCGTGGACCACACCTACTAACATGTTTCATTTATCTTGTCATTTACCAAAACCATCCCAACACATTCCATTCAAAAATATCTAATCAACCAACTAATAATAAAAAATTATCCTTACAAACTAATGTGAATGTTAACATCCTTTTAACTAACTAACTAATGCCATAGTAGTAACTAACTAACTAATTATGTAACTAATTCTATGAAACTAATACATTAAAATAATTATCCAATGTGGGATAATCTTTAATACCCTTGCTCAAGTTGGTGGTGAGGACTTTAGAGACAACTTGCCATATAATGCAGTATGTCTGCTAGTTGATCTGTGGTGGATACATGGTGAAGTAAAATTATAATGCCCCAAAAATATACCTTGGACCACACACGGTGCTCAAGACTACAAGTAGTCCCAAGCTAACCCTTTAAGCCTTCTAACAACTTTGGAACTCATAACAAAAGTAAACTTGACGTGTGAAATATTGAGATAATGGAATTAATATCTTAACAAAAACTAAAGTAACATGATACCGGAAGTCTTAAACTTGGAAATATTAAAAACAATCACTTTTAAATCTAAAATGGAAACCAGTCAGACAGCCAAGCTGACCCGAACTTAATAGAAATCAAATGACTAAAATACTTCATCGATATCAAAGTCTGATAGAATAGGCCCTCGAACTATGAGGAATCACAAAAAATCTAAATGTAGGTGGAGATGCTCTTAATCAACCACGCTGCTAGACCTGAGCATCGAGACCTGCATTATAAGATTATGTAGCACATAGACATATATGTGGATCAGTACTTCTGGAACGTACTGAGTATATGGGGGTGAATGCATAAGTAAAACAATAACTGAATCTTTATATATATATATATATATATATATATATATATATATATATATATATATATATATATATATATATATACACTTTCAAACGATCCATGCTAAGTGTAAATGGCTCACCTTGGGATTGAATAGAACTGAAAATCTGAAAAATCATTAATCATGAATCATAAATCATACTGAATAAATTTGTGAGCCACACACTTAGTTTCTAAAAGCTTTACTTTTACTCTTTATTTTGGGAGGTTCTTCTAACCGACATAAACCATGTGAGATATCATGGAGTCCAACGTCTTACCCACATTGGGGAGAGTTGTTCTACCTTTGCCATCAGAATATCTAGAGTGATCACTATACTGAACCCACTGTAGGTATTAAAATCATGGTGGCACGTAGTTTTGGAGCATGTGACCTTGAACTCATACCCAACTTGGTGCTAAATACTACTCCCATATTACTATATACTCATACTGTAAGAAATCCACCTTAAAATAGCATAAGGGTTTATATAATGAAAACCAATTGTGTTTCTCTTTACTTTAAATCATTAAAAATATGAATAATATGGATTTCATAATCTTACCTGGGGAGATCCATTCTTACTTTAAATCTTGATATAAACTAGTCATAGAATGCTTAAAAGCATAATCTTCTTGAAATCTCAACACTTAAACTTAGGGCTTAAAATTAATGCTTTTTAAACTTATGTAATTCATAGCCAAAACTTCATGCTCAATATAATTCTTGAAATGCTTCAACAATAACAAGTCAAGATAGTGTAATCTCATTCATAATATAAATCTTGTAAGCTAAAAACATAAACATAAGAACTTCTTGATCTACTTAAAGCTTTAAATCTCATGATAATCACATGCTTCAAGAATATATAAACTTGGGTATAAACCCTACTTCAAAACAAGTAAATAGAATCTTAAATCATGCAATTTGGTCACAAGGGTGAAAGAATACCCTTGTTCATAACCCCACATACCTTAATAGGCTTGATTTGATGGATAAACCTTGACTTTGAAAGCCTTGGAGATGATCTTGTAAGCTTTTCTTGAAATTCTTGGATTTGGAAACTTAGGTTCTTGCTTATCTTGAAGAGAAAGTAACTTGAATTTGAAGTTCTTGGGATTAGGTTAGGGTTTCTTTTAGAGAAAGTGGAAGGAGAATGGTCATATAATGTTGTAACCAACGTTTAATCTTATGTTTTTATGAATTGAGTCGGTAGAAAATGACCTAAATTCCCCTTAGAAGATTAATCTCATAATAGGAATGCCGTTTAGAGGCCTAGCGCGATGCGATAACATGCTCATCACTATATAGGTCACAGCGAGATGCAATCGCCATAAGCTTTTGCAATCGAAATCCAAACACGACTCAATATTCATTCAAAAAATCTAAAACTTCCCCGAGACATGTTCCTTACACCTCTGAACATGAATTAACTCAAAAACCATCGTTTCAAATCGGAAGGTCAAATTAAAAATCCTAGAAGTTAAGAGGTAAAAAATAAGACCAAGTCTTCAATAATTAGTTAAATTTTTAGGCTTTAAGCCTCTAATGCAAGAACTAGGAGCTAAACTAAGCTAAGATTAATACAGGGTTTTACAATATCTCTCATTTGGGAACATTCGTCCTCAAATGAGATTGATTAAGCTGAGAACTCTAAGGGACTGAAATTATCTACTTAACTTGCATAACTGGAAACATGATTACATGACTGATCTGACTCGTGAATGCATGAAATGACATGAAGAATGATTATATAAAGCTGGAACTAAGAATTAAAAAGAGATAATCTAAGGAAAATTGTTACCTTAGGATGAATTTAAACTTGCAGAGAAAAGATGAGGGTACTTGGTTTGCATATCTACTTCTGCTTCCCAAGTGACTCCCTCAATGGACTGATTCCATCAAAGTACTTTAACCAAGGGAACTTCTTTGTTCCCTAGTCTTCGAATCTAGAGATCAAGGATCTCAACTGGAATTTCTTCGTAAGAAAGGCTATCCTGAACATCTTTGCTTTCTAGAGGAACTACCACAATTGGGTCACCAATACACTTATGTAATAAGGAGACATGAAATACTGGATGCACTAATGCCAAATCCGCAGGCAACTCAAGTTCATATGCAACGTTCCTAAAATGACTCAAGATTTTATAAGGACCTATATATCGGGGACTAAGTTTCCACTTCTTGCCAAATCTCTTCACTCCCTTCATGGGAGAGATTTCTAAATAAACTCAATCGCCAACCTCAAACTCTAGATCTCTCCTCCTTACACCTGTATAGAATTTCTATCGTCTTTGGGTGTCTTAAGCCTCTTCCTAATTAGCTAAACTTTCTCCATCACATCGAACACTGAATCAGGACCTATCAATGCAATCTCAACTACTTTAAACTAACAAATGGGAGATCTACATCTCCTCCCATAGAGTGCCTTAAATGGAGCCATCTGGATAATAGCGTGGTAACTGTTATTATCAGCAAACTTGATCAATGTTAAGTGATCATCCCAACTACCTTTGAAGTTAATAACATATGCTCTCAACATGTCCTCTAGTGTCTAAATGGTCCTCTCTGCCTGACCATTTATTTAAGGATGAAAAGTTGTACTAAGATGAACTTGGGTACCAAGACCCTTCTGAAAAGCTTTTCAAAAGTGAGAGGTAAACTGAGTACCCCAATCTAAAATGATAGACAAAGGAACTCCATACAATCTGGCCAACTCTTTAATAGAGAGCATGGCATAATCCTCGATTGAATAGGAAGTATGGACTGCCAAGAAATGAGTTGACTTGGTCATTCTGTCTATAATAACCCAAATTGAATCATACTGATGATGTGAACGGGGCAACCCTATCACAAAGTCCATGTTCACCTTTTTCCACATCCAAGTGGGAATAGTGAATTACTGCATAGTGACACTAGGCCTTTGGTGCTCAACCTTAACCTGCTGACAATTAGCACACTTAGCTACAAACTTTGCAATATCCTTCTTTATGCCACTCCAACAATAGATTTCCCACAAATTATGATACATCTTGGTGGCTCCTGGGTGAATAGAGTAACACGCATCATGTAATTTCACCAAAATTCGTTGCCTTAAACCATCAATACATAACTCAATAGTCTACCTTGGTATCATAACACACCATCTCCCCCTTCGGAGAAAACCTCTACTTTTTGATCTCTAACAAACTCCTTCAACTTAGCCAAACTGGAATCCCTATCTTGTTTCTTTTTTACTTCAGAAATAAAAGAAGATTCCAAACTACTCTGAACCCAAACACTGCCTTCAACTGAATTAACCAATTGAACACCTAATTGAGCCATCTGATGAACCTCCTAAACTAACTTCTTCTTATCATTCTCAACAAAAGCAACACTACCCACAGACAGTCTACTAAGGGAGTCTGCCACTGCATAGGCATTTCTTGAATGATACAAAACACTCATGTCATAATATTTCAATAATTCTAACCACCTTCTTTGATAAAGATTTAAATCTTTCTATGAGAACACATACTACAAGCTTTTATGATCCGTGAACACATCAACATGCACCTTATAAAGGTAATGCCTCTAAATTTTTAAGGAAAAAACAATAGTGGCTAACTCAAGATCATGGGTAGGATAATTCTTCTCATAAGATTTAAACTGTCTAGAGGTATAGGCTATAACCTTACCTTTCTGCATCAAAACACAACCCAGACCAACCCTGGAAGCATCATAGTAAACAACGAATCCATCTGAACCATCTGGTAGCATCAAAACTAGGGCTGAAGAGAGTCGAGTCTTTAACTCCTAAAAACTCTTCTCACAAGAATCTAAGTACTGAAACTTGACTTTCTTCTAAGTCAATATAGACACGGTGGATGTAATAGATGAAAACCCCTCAACAAACCATCGTTAATAGCCAGCCAAACCCAAAACACTCCTGATATCTAATGGAGAGATAGGTCTGGGCCAGTTTTTCACTGCTTTGGTCTTTTGAGAATCAACTCTAATGCCATCACTAGAAATAATATGACCATGGAAAGTTATTGATCTTATCCAAAACTCACACTTAATGAATTTAGTGAACAACTGATGATCTATAAGAGTCTGTAATACAATTCTGAGATGGTTGGCATGATCTTCTTCACTACAGGAATAGACAAAAATATCATCAATGAGGTCGGTATGATCATATTTGCTACGGGAATAGACAAGAATATCATCGAAGAAAATTATAATAAAAATGTCCAAGTACTACTTAAACACTCTGTTCATCAGGTCCATGAAGGCTGTTGGGGAATTCATGAGTCCGAAGAATATGACTAGAAATTCAAAGTGACCATAACGGGTTCTAATGGCTGTCTTTGAAATGTCACATTCCCTTACTCTTAGTTGATAATAGCCAAATTTGAGGTCTCTCTTAGAGAAATAACTTGCACCTTGAAGTTGGTCAAATAAGTTATCAATCGTAGAAAGAGGATATTTGTTCTTGATTGTGTGTTTATACAACTGGCAGTAGTTAATGCACATTTAGAGAGAGTCGCTTTCTATGCACAAATAGGACTGGAACGCCCCATGGAGAAATACTAGGCCTTATGAAATATTTGTCTAGGAGGTCCTTAAGCTGCTATTTCAAACCTTTAAGTTTAGTCGGAGCCATACGATATGGAGGGATAAAGATGGGTTGAGTATTAGTAAGATGTTCAATACTAAATTCTATCTCTCTATCAAGAGGTACCCTTGGCAGATCCTTGAGAAAAAACTCAGGAAACTCATTAACTACACGGACTGATTGAACTATGGGAACTTTTAGAATTAGTATCTTTGACTCAAACTAAATGATAAATGCACCCTTTTGATATCAACTTTCTAACCTTAATATAAGATATGAAATGACTCTTGGGAGATTCATAACTACCTTCCTACTCAAAGACTAACTCATCAGGAAATTGAAACTTTACCATACGAGTGAGACAATCTATTGATGCATAGCATGAATAGACCAATCTATGCCTAGAATTACATCAAAATCTACCATTCCTAACTCTATTAGGTCTGCTAGTATAATCTTATGGAGGATAGTGGTAGGACATTTTTACAGAGTCGTTGGGCAACAACTGACTCACCCACTGGGGTGGAAACTAAAAAGGGCTTGGAGAGATTTTTAGGACCTATCCTAAAATTTACCACAACCAATGGAGTCACATAAGATAGATTTGACCTTGGGTCTAACAACACATATATGTCAAGATGAAAGACACGAATCATACCAGTAACAACATCTGGTAAACTCTTCAGCTCCTATTGGGATGGTAAATCATAGAATTAATTCTAGCACAGACTGTCACCAATACTGGATGATGTGCCTCGAGGAGGGACTAGCGACCTAGAGGAGCTGGTGCGCTAGTAGCCTGAGTCTGGGGATGATCATACTTACTTCCCTACTTAGCATACGAACACTTTTTGATTCCATGACCCAACTTGCCACATCCATGAAAACCCCTTCTTCCCATTAATCACTCACAAGGATGGTTTATGCCATATTTTGTACAAGTCGGATAACTGGCCCTTTCACCCACACTATTCTAAAACCTAGAAATAGATGTCCTACCCCACTATTTTTGCTTGGTTCTGGTTACAGAGGAACTGGATAAAGATGGTGATGGAGCTGCTGAAGGACCTAAAACTGCAAATGGTTTCCCCCTTCAGACCGTGTTTGGCCATACTAAAACTGTCTGGTTCTAGCCTTCTTATTTCCCTTCTCTCTTCCCTTCATCTTTTTTACCTCAATCTGCTGATCATAAGTCATCGACTTAGAAATATCCATATCCCTGATAGAATGGCAGTCCTACACTCCTTGACTACCAAACTAGATACTCCAGTAACAAACTTACTCATATCGGATCTAAGATCAGCTACCAACTTGGGAGCATACTTTGACAACTGAGTGAACTTAAGGCAGCACTCCTTCACTATCATTGAGCCTTACCTCAGGTTCATGAACTTCTTAACCTTATCTTCTCTTATCTCATATGGGGAGAACCTATCCAAAAATATATCCTGAAATACCTTCCAACTCATAGGAGCAACATTCTCACCTCTACCTTCCATCAACATAACAACCCAATCATAAGCAACATCTTTTATCCTATAGGATACTAATTCTACACTCTCCTTCTCAGTAACATACATAATCTGAGTGATCATTCTCACCCCATTAATGAAATATTATGGATCCTCACCAACCTTTGACCCAAAGAATTCAGGAGGATTAATTCTCATGAAGTCATGGATTTTGGGTGTAGCTATATTACCATCTTGTTGAAGTGGGAATGGCACTTGTTGGTTACCCTGGATATTAGCATTCAAAGATTGGGTCAATGCCTGAAAGGTAGCTTAAAATTCAGCATGAGACACGTTCTCATTCAGAGGGTCGACTTACATTAGTGGTTGGCCACCATTTTTGCGTATATTGGCTCGACAAGGAGGCATATTTTGTCACATTAAAGCATGACTTAAAGAAGATAGAGACAACTGTAAACACGATAGATCATGAAAGAAATAATGATTCCTAACTCATTTCATAACCTCTTGCTCATAAATATGGCACGCTTCACACCCATGATCAAAACTCTACATAATGCAGCTTGTTTGACTCCCTAGGATTCTTTAAAACCTTAGGATCTGATATCAAGATTGTAACACCCCAGAAATACACCCTGAATGTCGCACGGTACTCAAGACTATAAATAGTCCCAAGCTAACCCTTTAAGACTTCTAACAACTTTGGAACTCATAACGAAAGTAAACTTGACATGCAAAATCTTGAGATAATGGAATTAATATCTTAACTGAAACTGAAGTAACATCATACTGGAAGTCTTAAACTTGGAAATATTGAAAACAATCACTTTTAAATCTAAAATAGAAACCAGTCAGACAAGCCTCCATTTTTAACTAGAGAGCCACTAGGACAAGCCCCATCTGACCTAAAATTAACAAAAATCAAATGACTAAAATACTTCATCGATATCAAAGTCTGATAGAATAGGCCCTCAAACTATGAGGACTTACCAAAAATATGGATGTAGGTGGAGATGCTCGTAATCAATCATGCTGCTAGAACTAAGCACCAGGACCTACATTATAAGACAACGTAGCACATAGATATATATATGTGGATCAATACTTCTGGAATATATCAAGTATGTGGGGGTAAATATATAAATAAAACAATAATTGAATCCTTGTATATATACACTTTTAAATGATGCATTCTAAGTGTAAATGACTCACCTTGGGACTGTATAGAACTGAAAAACTGAAAAATCATAAACCATGAATCATAAAGCATACTAAATAAACTTTGTGATCCACAGACTTAGTTTCTAAAATCTTTACTTTTACTCTTTCTTTTGGGAGGTTCTTCTAACCGACATAAACCATGTGAGCTATCATGGAGTCCAATATTTTATGCACATTGGGAAGAGTTGTTCTACCCTTGCCATCAGAATAGAACCTAACATAGAGTGATCACTATACTTAACCCACTATGCATATTAAAACCTACAGTGACACGTAGTTCTGGGGCATGTGACCTTGGACTCATACCCAAGTCGGTCCTAAATACTATCCTATAGTACCTACATGCTCATACTGTAAGAAATCCACCTTAAAATAGCTTAAGGCTTTATATAATGAAAACCAATTATGCTTATCTTTACTTTAAATCATTAAAAATATGAATAATATGGATTTCATAATCTTAGCAAGGGATCAAAAGATCCATTCTTGCTTTAAATTTTGATATAAGCTTGTCATAGAATGCTTAAAAGCATAATCTTCTTGAAATCTCAACACTTAAACTTAGGGCTTAAAATTCATGCTTTAAACTCATGGTAATTCATACCCAAAACTTCATGCCCAATATAATTCTTGAACTACTTCAACAATAACAGGTCAAGATAATGCAATCTCATTCATAATATAAATCTTGTAAATTAAAAACAAAAACATAAGAACTTCTTGATCTACTTAAAGCATTAAATCTCATGATAATCACATGCTTCAAGAATATATAAACATGGGTATAAACCCTACCTCAAAACAAGTAAATAAAATGTTAAAATCATGCAATTAGGGCGCAAGGGTGAAAGGATACCCTTGTTCATAATCCTACATACCTTAATAGGCTTGATTTGATGGATAAACCTTGACTTTGAAAGCCTTGGAGATGATCTTGAGCTATTTTTGAAATTCTTTGATTTGGAAAAATAGGTTCTTGCTTATCTTAAAGAGTAAGTAACTTGAATTTGAAGTTCTTGGGATTAGGTTAGGGGTTTTTTAGATAATGTGGAAGGAGAAGGGCATATAATGCTATAACTGACGTTTAATCTTATTTCATTAGGAATTGAGTCTATGGAAAATGACCTAACTACCCTTTAAAAGATCAAACTCATAACTGGAATGTCATTTAGAGGCCTAGCGCGACGTGCTGACATTCTTATCACTATATAGGGCGCGATGCGATGCCATGAAATTGCGATGAGCTGCTAGAATAGAAATCTAAACATGACCCAATCCTTATCCAAAAAATACAAAACTTCCAAAAGACATGCTCCTTACACCCCTAAACATGAATTAACTCAAAAACCATCATCTCATAGTTTGGAAGGTCAAATTAAAAATCCTCAAAGTTAAGAGGTCAAAAATAAGACTATGTTTTCAACACTTGGTTAAATTTTTAGGTTTTAAGCCTCTTATGCAAGCACTAGGAGCTGAACTAAGCTAAGCTTAATACACGGTATTATAGAAATAAGCCCCTCATGTAGTTTGTTCCTGAAAAGATGACAATCCACATCTATATATTTGGTCTTCCCATAAAATACAGGATTATGAGCTATATAGATAGTAAATTGACTATCACAAAAACTAGAAAGGAAGAACAGTCAGAGATAGTCGGTTCTGAAAGTAACTTAAGTAGATAGTCGATTCTAAAAGTAACTTAAGTATCCCAACCAGTTCTCCTGCCACTTTTAAAATGGATTTGTACTCAGCCTCTGCTGAGGACAAAGAAATTGTTTCCTTCTTCTTTGATTTCCAGTTTATTAGGTTGTTACCAAGTAGAACTAGATAGCCACTTATTGATTTCCTGGAGTCCAACCATGATGCCTAGTCAAAATCACAATAAGCTTTAATGGCACTATCAGGATTAGTTGATATATAAACTCCTAAAAATTATATCCAACCTAGTGTTTGTAAGAAAGTTCAATTGTCCTACCAGTTTTCTATACATTGTAGGATCATAAAGAGGAGTACCTTCTTTAGCTCTTAGTTTGATAGTGAGATAATGGGGTGATGAAAAAGAACTATATTGCAAACAATCATACTCTTTCAGAAAATCTAGCACAAATTTCCTTTGTGATATGATGACTTCTCCATCTATATCAAGAACTTCTAGCCCCAAAAAACAATACAACTTGTCCAGATCCTTAATGTTGAAGGTGTTATGTAGGTAGGTCTTGAGATCATTCATCTCTACAGTGTTTATTCCAGTTAACACAACGTCATCAACATATACTACCACAAATCCCACCAAAAATCTAGATTTCTTATAAAATAAAGAATGGTCATAATGTGAATAAGCATAACCTATGATGGACAAAGCCTCTATTAGTATATCATACCACTTTCAACAAACTTGTTTTAATCCACAGATGGACTTGTTGAGCTTGCGAACCAACATTAGATCAGGTACATCAAGTCCTTGAAGAGTTGCGCATACACTTCTTCATGTAAATTATCATGAAGGAATGTGTATTAACATCAAGTTCAAATATATCATTCCTTTGCTTAACAGAACATGCCATAAAAATCCTTATTGTAGTCATCTTGACCACAAGTGAATAATTTTTTTGTAGTGAATTAATCATGACCCGAACCGAGGCCCTGGCTACGATGGGATACCAAACCTCAAAGGGTCAAGAGACCCCTGATCATACTATCATAAGCATAATCCATATATAAATCAAAGTGCAGAAGATATAACAGTGTTCAATGGAAACTTATAATCCGAAATATGTCAACAATATATGATAATACAATACTTCAAATACCGTCTACCACCAGTCTATAAAGCCTCTACTGCACTGAAAACACAAGTCGAACTAAGCCAGGACAAGTCCCCGGCTAGACCATAAAATCATTAAAACTAATATCTAGATAAATCTCCTTCCAAAGAAAGGAAAGCTCACCAACTCTGAATATCTGAGGAAAATCTATTGGTTTGCAAGACCACGGGACTGGGCCTCAGAACCTGAAATATAGGGAGTCAATACTCAAAAGTACTAGTATGTAGAACAATCCAAAATAACATATTTTTATACAACATAAGTGAGAGCATTTCATAAAATAATTTGGCATAAGGTAAATGAAAACACATAAACATAATTTTTTGAGCTTCAAAACATTTTCTTGTAATCGTGACTCAACTCTTTGCTTTACTCTTGAGCTACATGGTACACCCCACAAATCTAGTACCCACGGGCTATATGGGTTTGCCATTAACTCATCGGCCAAGCCCTCAAATCCAAGTTTGTCGTAAGGATTGGGGTCCTATATACTAGTCTAGTGTACCAGTGCTCAGAGGTAAGTATCCATTAGTCATTCACGTATATGAAATGCCAATTATATCTCCTGAGTTGGCAAAACTCAGTTTCTAGCAATGAGCCCTTTCACTCAACTACTTGTTTCAGGTTACCATCTAACTCTCTTTAAGCCTAGTTTTAGTCCTATAAAACATACATATTTCTTAAAACATAGTCTAAAGTCTAAAAAGTCTGTAATCTGTTCTTGTTTGAGTCTGTCATGGCATTTGTCTAATTTGGTATCATCATACCAAGACTTGCAAGTCATATAAGCCATATCATATCATGTCGTAGTCCTTTCATTCAAAATATGTTATTTGACTACCAAAATATTTAAACACTTCAAGAGAGTTCTTATTTTAAAATATTTGAACCTCATGCAAAATACTCTTTTTTTAATACTTTGACAAAGTGTGTCATCTCTTTCATTAATCACATGCAATTTATCTTTTAGAACACAAGAGCATTAGTAAATTAATAAAACACCCTCTTATAGGACCATAAAGCAAGGCAAATCCACAATTGACAATAAAACATTTAAACTTACGCTTTTACCCGTTCTTATAAACAACCACAACACATTAAATTAATGAATTTCATAATAAGAGAGGAAATTTCATAAATAATGCTCTCATATGAATTCTCCAAACTCATAGCATTCATACACAAAAATATATTTCAAGTTCAGGGAAAAACCCCATAGTTTAAACAAGATTTCATCATAAAATGAGGTCCCCAATGCATGCTCTTCAATAATTTCAAACCCCATTGCGTATACATAAATGTATATTCGTAAAGTTGTAAAAATTATAAAATCAAGCCCATGAGATTTAGGATAGTCCCACATACCTTTTGACATAGAAAAATCGAAGATAACATAGATAAATTTTCCCTTGTTGATCAAAATCTTCAAATCCTAGGTGGTTTCTCCTTTATTGCTAATGGAGAGATGACTAGGGATTTTATATAGTCAATATAACATATAATAGGCCTTAATTTCATCCAAATAGGGTTAAGAATGGTAAAAGACCTTTATGCTCTTAAAATAGATCAAATGGAACACTTTTTGGCACCCCAGAATGGCTTTGCATCACATGGCCATCGCATACCTTAGGGTGGTGTCGCATGGCCAAAGCATAGCTAAAGTAGTGATATTTTTTGATTGGGGTAAGGTGCATAGCAATCACACATCCCAAATAGTGCCTCATTTAAAAACTCATAACTTTTGACTCCGGACTCAGGTTAACGAACACTCAGTGGAGTTGGAAAGAAGACTCAAAGGGATTTAATTTGATTTAAGGCCACATGACTCTTTACATACTATGATAAATGGTCATTTGAAGTTTAACCAAGAAAAATCATTAAATAAAAGTCAATCGATAGGAAAGTGTTCAACTTAACTTTTGAGCTACGAAATTTTTATAATGTATATCCATCTCCAAGGATGAGCCACCAACGAGACTTAGATATTTCTAATTTTCTACTTGCCCAGTGAATATCCCTAACCCCCAACCTCAACCCTGGTGTAGAAAAACAAGACCCCATGAATTTCATGACTGGAAGAAGATTACAGAACTTAGGGATCATTTGGTAAAGTGTGTAATGTTTGCATTAGCTTTGTATATTATTAATATCTTATTTGGTATATTTTTTTATCTTATGTATTAATAATTCTTATATTAGCTATATACTCATTTGGTTAAAGAGTGTATTACTAATGCATAGATATCTATGGTATTAGACTAATGCATGCATTAATATGGTTAAATTTATAATGGCACAATACATATACAGGCCCCTCAACTATTCAACTTTTTTCATATAAGCACCCCAATCAGGCCATGTACCTATTGAACTTTTACTCCTTCACAAATTGTTTCAATTTAGCATAATCTGTTGATGTTGCAAAAAATGTAAAATGTGTGTAATACACAAGCTAATGACGTGGCAAAGTAAAAAATTAAATAATGACATGTGGCATTTTAACTTAAAATAATCATAAAAATAATTTTTTTAATGTAATTAAATCTAAATTTAGAAAAAAAAAAAACACATTAGTACATCCCACCCCACTGCAACTTACCCGAATCTCCCTTCCCCCCTCCCCTTCCAAATACCCCTTTTTCCCATCTTTGAGCACAGAAAAGTAAAAAAAAATGGCATCTTCTTTTTCTTCACTTATATCTAAAAAAGAAATTCTTTTTTTCCACCATTGAAGCACTTCTTTCAACCTTTTTTATTTTTTTTTAATTTTTCCCTCTTTTGTTAAACATAATTTTAGTGAGAAGAAAAAAAAGCCTCACTCCACTCCTTTATTTCTCCACCAAAACAATACCCAATAACAATTTCAAATGAATTAGTGTATTTTGGGTATTTGAATTTGAATAATTGAAGATGGATTGTTTGCAATTGGAAGAAGGGATGGCGGGAGAGGAAAATCTAGATTCCGTTGGAGTCCATTTTTAAATGATATACAATATTATTCATAATTATATTACACCAGTTTTACGCAAAAGCCACGCCCACAACTTCTCCGATGAGTTCACAAAAACATACTCTCTCACTCTTTTCCTTTTTCTATGTAGCTACTCTTCTTTGAGATTGTGATTTGCATGAAAGAAAATGTTGTATTTTTGACAAAAAGAGATGGTTTTTTTGTAGATTTTACGATGGTTCTCTTTTTCATTTTGTATAATTAGTTTGATAATTGGATTGCACTGGCTATTTTTTTTCAATTGAAACTGTGGGATGCAGAAATAAGGTCATGTTCTTCATCATTATCAAAGCAAGTAGTCTGTAATGGCCAAAGTTCACATAGTTTGAAAAGCGAGAAGTCTGCACCTAATTGTTCAATAGGCCAATGAGCTAATTGTTAGAAGTGTCTAGGGGTTAGGGCCACAGGTGATAGAAGAGTTTTAAAATGAGGTGTAGGTGACACAAGTCTTAATTATTAGTTGGAGGTGACAATTACTTTATTATGGATTAAGAAAGTTGAGAAAGTTTGAAAATAACCCACAAGTTTTTAAATTTACACTTTGATCCCAATTTTTACCTAAAATAATGGAAAATAGAGGGGGGAAAGGCATCTTTCTCTCTCTCTCTTCTCATCCATAGTTGTTTTCTCTCTCCTAGCAATTTTTATTGTTCATTATTTCTGATGCTTTATTCATCATCTTCTACTTCATTATCATCTTCATCTTCTTCTTGTCGATGATTTGTTGTTGTTGTTGTTATTAGTACAGCGCTACTGCTGCAACCTGACCAAGCTCTTAGGTCAAATTTTGTTTACTACATCACTTTCCACTTTGGCATTACTTCATAGGTGACTTTGGTAAGTAAAATTATGATTTTTATTCGTATTTGTCATCTGGTTACACTTTTGTTTTTCCAACAATGGATAGAATCCCGATCATGAATCCAATATAAGTGCCCACAATTTAAACAAATCAATTATCCGGTGCATCAGATGAGTAATCTATTGCATCAAAAATTTATCTGTTGTATCAGACTGTTTATTTGTTGCATCAGAAGATTTATCTATTGCATCAGACGTATTATCTGTTGCATCAGATATTTTATCTGTTGCATCAGGATGTTTATCTGTTGCATCAGACTAATTATCTGTTGCAACAAACGATTAATCTATTTAGAACAATACAAATCAGCTCCTGCCACAAACCCAACAGATAACTAATATGTTTCAACTCTTGCTATTGGTACTGGATTCAAAATTATTCCTTACGTCCAATTACCCGTCCCAAATTTTCTAATTTGATTTCTCATTTTACTTGTATTTTTCATTAATCAAGAAAAGATTAAAAAAAATCATGTTTTACCCTTTGCATTAATCACTTTTTCTTCAAATTAAAATGAAAACATCATTTAATAGGGGGACTATACGCCGACCGACGTTAAAAGCTTTCTTCTTTTATGAAATTTTAATTGAATAGTAAACAATGATTATTTCAAACACGTCTACTGTCCCACCAACTGATCAGTGGGTTATGGTAAACTAGACATGTTATTAATTATTTTTCTTAATCAATGTGGCATCTCAATTTGGAACGGGTAGTTTGAGTTGGATGGAGTACGAATTAAAACATCAGAGCCAAGCAATAAACTAGTCATCTGTTGAAACAGACTATTTATCTATGGCATCAGACTTCTTATCTGTTGCAACATGAGTAATCTATTTTGAACAACACATCAACCCCTGCTACAAACCCAGCAGATAAATCTTGTTATTGCTACTGGATTCTAAATTATTCCTTTTACGTCGAATCATCGACATATCTGTTGAGAAGATAATAGACAGAATGAAAATTAAATATGAATTAAAACGTCAAAGATCAAACATAATTTTTTTATTAAACAAAAATAAATAAAAATACATATAATAGACTAAAAGAAAAATAATAATCTTATTATTATTATTATTATCATCATCATTGCCAGTCAGCCAATCTTCAGTCGAAAGTAGCAAGGCCCTCCTCAGCCTGTGTATCTCGTGGAGCATTCTTGCTCTAACTCCTCCTAGTTCCCATTGCAGGTCACGAACTTAATTTCGAAGTTTATTCACGGCATCTTGCAGAAAAGCAATGTCCCACACTGGGTCAGCCATAATCTTCTAGAGTGTAATATGAAAGACGAGATATAATAAATAAATAAAGTGTAGTTGAATGAACAATTGAGTAAGGAGGGACCTATTTATAAAGGATTGAATTTGAATGAGAGGCAAAAAGGCGCGACTATTCACCTCCATTCATTAATTACATTTTTGATTAAATTAAGAAAATAAATAGTGTGATAAGTCATGACTTTTCATATTATTATTATTAATTAGTTCTTTTGAAGAACCATTTTTATTGAGTTGTGGAAACAGATCTATATCTGTTACAGCAGATAACACATCTGTGACAATAGATATATCATATGTTGCAACAAATATAAAATATTTTGCATCAGATAACCTATCTATTGCAACATATAATCTAATTGTTCACCTCCATTTATTAATTACATTTTTTATTAATGTGAAAAGTAATGACTTAATTAAATTAAGAAATATTGTGATAAGTCATGACTTTTCAGATTATTATTATTAATTAGTTCTTTCCAAGAACCATTTTTATTGAGTTGTGACAACAGATTCGATATCGGTTGCATCAGATAAATCATCTGTGACAACAGATATATCATCTGTTGCAACAATAGTGAACCTATTGCATCAGATAATATATTTGTTGCAACATATAATCTACTTTTTAAAAAAAAAACTATCATCATATCATTAATCCAAATTTGCTTACTTTTTAATTTTATAAATTAAAAAAATTAAATTCTTTAATAAAATAACAACTATATTTTCTGGCAACAGATTGTATATCTGTTGAATTTGATAAACCATCAGTTGCAACAGATATACCATCTGTAGCAACAAACAGACGTTCTATATTAATATCTTTTCTAATTTCTTCTAACAGCTGATACATCAGTCGCAACAGATGGGAATTTGATGCATCAGCAACACTGATGAATGTATGTGTTTTTGTTTTAGACAAAAAGTCAAGATCGATCATCTTGTTTTTTTCTTAACAGTCATCATCATATAAGTTAATTAATCCAATATTGTGACTTTTTTATTATATAATAAATAATTTTTAAAAAAAATTCAAAAATAAAAATGATGAAAGGTCACGATCAGTTATTAAAATTAAATAACCGTTCTTTTACGGTTATAAATTGTGTTTATCATTATTTCCTTATTATTTATTTATGAAATATTTTTCATATTGAATAATCAGAAAGTCATGTCTTTTTCACCCTCTCAATAACAACAATCATTTTTTATTAATAATCATCAGGTGCAACATATGATCGATCTGTTGTAGCAGATTAATCTCTGTTGACACAAATTCCTCACTCCCTACCACCAAACATCGACATGTTGAGAATAAGGAATAAACAGAATGATTATTTAATACTAAATAAGAATTAAAAATTCAAAGTCGACAACAAAATGAAATGAATGTTCATAGATTTTTGAATCCCTTGGGTAGATCCGATGTACAAAAGGAGAAAAATACATGCGCTAAAATAAAAAATATTACCTAATTATTAGTACTATTATTATTATTATTGTCAATCAGACATTTTTCATCCAGCAGCCTTGCTCCAAAGTCAGCCAAATCTTCTTGGAGTTCATTAAATTGCCTTTGAAGTTCACGCAAGGACTCGATATGAATATTCTTGTACGAATCTGAATCATCCATATTTATAAGGAGGGACGTATTTATAAATTATTTTATCTTAGAAAGAAAAGAAAATTATTTTAAAATAAATCTAATAGATGGGTAATCTGTTGCAAAATATATTCTTTCTGTTAGATAACTTACAACATACTGGCAATCTTTTGCAACAGATGTATATATCTATTTGATTCCTTCAACAGATACGTCATATGTTACAACAGGTTGATCATCTGTCGTAACAGATATCTCCAATTGTTTGACAATATAAAAAGATGTGTCGTATGTTGCAACTAGCTAGTCATCTCTTTATTCAATTTAAGCCATAGATGGGCTAAGAAGAATAAGGTGCATGCAGATGGATCCACTATCATATATGTGGGAGTTAAGTATGTATTACTGATAAGGTCACCGGGATAACACACACAAAGTACAATGTTTTTGTGAATGCAATTTTTAACCATTAGGCATTGGTCATTCAAATAAGATCTTGCATTGTATCACTAAGTTTGATGGGTTCAAAATTGATAAGGCTGAGGACCTCATGAAGATGGTGCAGATACCCTGTTATAAATTACTGACAGTTGTTGCTCGTATTTATGCATGTCAATTTTTAAAAAGAGATCAATATTTATCATCATTGCAGAGAACCAATAGCGATTGGACTTAATTTTAAGTGTGAATTGGACCCTCAGATGGCCCTCGAAGCCTCGCACTGCATCAAATAAGAATGAAAAATCAATAAAAATTCCCCTGGCCAAAATTTATATGGTTGGGTTGCTTGCTCGGGGTGATAACTATATGCCAAAAGGTGCAGTAGGAAAATGCCTTCGAGGAAAAATAGGTGGTTAATGGAAGACTATATCATCTGAGAGCTGATTAAAAAAGAGACATAGGGTAGAAAGTAACTTCTAACGAATCTGGCTGATGGAATTATCTTAAAAGATGTGAAATCTGAATCAAGTGCAAATATAAAAGTGTATCCGGTAATGTAATTTAATTTGTTGTCTCTCTAAAAGAAAAATAATGCACATGGACACTTTGCTAGGGAGCTGCGTGGTCGGGATTATCACCTAGATAGAAATAGAAAAAGACCAACAAAGCATACTCACGGGCATCAAGGGTTGAAATGATGTACAGCAAGTCTAGAAAACTTACGCTAACAGCAACTGCAGTTAAAATAAGGAATCTAAGCGAAGATGGCAATTTCTGAATTTTAAATTTCATTCCATGCCTTCTTATTTATGTTTTCGATCAGGTCCACTGCCATTGACCTGATCGAAACCACAAATGAGATTGAAAGGCAAATAGAGTATCATTGCTTCCTTAGCAATATGGTTATAATTGATTATGTTTTCTTGCCTTAGCATACTTTCAACATTCCTTGGAGAAGATCAGATACTTGCTGTAATACGTGAATATCGATAATTTTCAAACTTGCCTCCAGCTTGCTGATTCTGTATTCAAGCTGGTGGTCATTTCCATCTTCGAAGTTGGTAAGGATTTCCTCATCTCTTGTGAGCTCGATCAGGAACACTACCTTCAAAGTTGTGGCATTCTAGAAGCCCTTCAGAATACTTTCTTTAGAAGCCTTAAAGGATACATGGAGGGTTGCTCTGTTTGTTTTAGGTCAAAATATGTTGATGCACATTGAAGATATGGTCCCAACAGTTGAACAATACACTTTTATTAAGCTTTTCTCCATTCATCTTGCTCAACCAATTTGATAAACTAATAAGCAAGGAGTTACATAGCGTGTGATCTAAATCGACTCTACCATGCCTATCAAATGTTACGTAACTCCGAGCTTATTACCCTATCAAAAAAATATTACTGAGTTAGTGCACAAATCAAACAAGCTCAATCTGTCAGCCTTTCTGCTGATCACTCTTCTCCAATATAGATGACAAGATATCTGCTATGCAAAAGTCTACACCGTCGCCAGACATGCTTGCAAGAGAGCAATTCTTCAGAAGGCATCAACAGATAACTTCTAAAGAATTACTCCCAAGAAAGCATATCTGGCGACGATGTAGAATTTTGCGTAGCAGATATCTTTTCATCTATATTGGATAAGATCTATCAGTGGAAAGGCTAAGAGATTGAGCTCTTTTGATTTGAGCACTAACTCGGTCATATTTTTTTTATAGGGTAATGAGCTTGGAGTTACGTAACGTTTGATAGGCTTGGTAGAGTCGGTTTTAATCACACGCTATACAACTCCATGCTTACTAATTTATCAAATTGGTGATAAAAGTGTGTTGTTCAACTATTGGGACCACATCTTTAACGTGCATCAACACATTTTGACCTAAAATAAACACAGCGACCCTCCATGTATCCTTTAAGGCTTCTGAAGAAAGTGTTCTAAAGGGCACCTAAAATGCCACAACTTTGAAGGTGATGTCCCTGATCGAGCTCACAAGAGATGAGGAACTCTTGACCAACTTCGAAGACGGCAATGACCAGCTTGAATACAGAATCAGCAAGCTAGAGGCAAGCTTGAAAATTATCAGGATTCACATACTACTCTCCTAGGAATGTTGAAAGCATGCTAAGGCAAGAAAACACAATCAATTATAACCATATTGCAAAAGAAGCAATGATACTCAATTTGTCTTTCAATCTTGTTTGTGGTTATGATCAGGTCAACGGCAGTGAACCTGATCGGAAACACAAATAAGAAGGCATGAGATGAAATTTAAAATTCAGAAATGGCTGCCTTCGCTTAGATTCTTTAATTTAATTGCAGTTGCTATTGTTGTAAGTTTTCTAGACTTGTTGTACATCATTTCAACCCTCGATGCCTGTGAGGCTGCTTTGTTGTGCTTCTCCTATTTTCTATCTATGTGATAATCTCAACCACGCAGCTCCTTAGCAAAGTGTCCATCTGCATTATTTTTCTTTCAGAGAGACAACAGATGAAATTACATTATCGGATACACTTTCATATTTGCACTTGATTCAGATTTCGCATCTGTTAAGATAATTCCATCGACCAGATTCGCTAGAAGTTACTTTCTATCCTATGTCTCTTCTTCAATTAGCTCTTAGGTGACATAGTCTTCCATCAACTACCCATTTTTCCTTGAAGGCATTCTCCAACCGCACCTTCTGGCATATAATTATCACCCCGAGCGAGCAACCTAACTATATAAATTTGGGCTAGGGCAATAACTATATTGATTTTTCATTCATGTTAGATGCAGTGCTAAGCTTCAAAGGCCCTCTAAGGGTCCAATGCACCCTTAAAGTTAGTCCAATCGCTATTGAATCTCTTTACAATACACCAAAACTAGATTCCTTCACAATGCTTAACAAATAGATATGAGCAACAATCAACATTAAATCTTAACAGGGTATCAGAACCATATTCATGGTCCCTCAGCCTTATCAGTTTAGACCAATCAAACTTAATTGTAAAATTACAGACATCTTGTTTGAATGATCTATGACTAATCAGTAAAAATAGAATTCACAAAATTAGTGCACTCTATGTGTGTTTTCACGATAACAATATCAGTAATACATACCTCCCACATATGAAGTGGTTCCATCTGCATGCAACTTATTTCTCTGAACCCATCTTTACTGTAGCCTCTTGTGATGGTCCCGCAAAAGTTGATCATCTGTCAGTTCCTTATATCTATAAAGAAGAGGAAAAAATTAATATCACAGAAAGAACATTATCCATCTATTGTAATAGATGTAAAGTCTGTTGCATTAGATGTGGAATCGGTTGCAATAGATGTGGAGTCAGTTGCAACAGATGTGGAGTCTAATGGAATACATCTAACCATCTTTTCTGGTGGTTTGATTTGTTCCAACAGTTCCTTCATCTGTTGCAACATCAACAACAGCATAAACTACATATAAAAATATCAACAACAAAGAAACAACAACATTTGTTCTAACAACATCATCAACAATAAAGAAGCAACATCCATTATTCCAGAACCATCAACAACACCACACCATAAGTTCCAACAACACCAACCCCACCAACAACATCAACAACGGCATCAACAATAAAGAAAAAAATAAAATACATACAAAAAATGTTATTACCAATAAGGCTTTTAAACTTCTCCCAACACATAATTTTTTTCGCATATTGTAATAAAAATTCTCGGTTTATTTATTCAACACCTAAAAGTTCCTTCAAATTTTTATAATAAATATGATATGGGTAAATAGTGATTAAATAAAAAATAGATATAAATAACTTGCAAAGACGAAGACGAGAATAAAAGAATAATAATGAATCATACCTTAATGTCAAAAAGGGGATCAAAATAGCAATTTTAGTCGAGGAAAGATATGGATTGGTTTAGATCCTAAAAGATCTTTATGAGAAGATAAGACAAAAGAGAGAAAAAAGGTTGTGACTCTAAAGAAGAGAGAAAGAAAAAGATGAGAGTTGACTAAAATAAACTACAGCTGAAGGAAGAGATGAGATAATTTCTATAGATGTATTGTGTATGTAGACGTAGGAGTTTTCAATATTCATTAATTAATATTCATTAATTTCATTAATAATTTGAGGGGCACGACAAAAACTAAGACTAGTGACATTGAAAAAACAAGACAAGACTGCTCAATAAACTCACTTTTGAGATATCCAAGAAATATTTTTTATCGCCTTTAGTAGTAAGTACTACTACTTGATATTACCTACTCGGACCAGAAGCTTTCTTTAAAATTAAAAGAGAAAAAAAGATTCTCAAACAGATATGTCATCTGTTGCAACATGTATAAATATTTGTTTAGAAATTCGAACAACTCAGTCATCTATTACAACAGATATTAATATCTATTTAAAAAATTCAACAGCTCAGTCATATGTGACAACAGACGAAAATGTCCATTTAATAATCAATTAAATCAGATATGTCATCTGTTACAACAGATATAAATATTTGTTTGAAAATTTCCAACAGGTCAGTCATCTGTCACAACAGATGCAAATATCTATTTGATAATTAAATTAGATATATCATCTGTTGCAATAGATATGAATATCTGTTTGAAAATTTTCAACAGCTTAGTCGTTTGTTGCAATAAATTTTATTGCAATTGATTTAGGTGGAACTAGGGATGAATGAATGAGCTCACAAAGTCAACTACAAATCCAACGGAGTCTTTGTAATTGAATGGCATTGATATTGCGTTCATCCTGACCCGAGTCATAGATCGATCACTCTGAGTTGAAATTAGTTCTCATCAACTCAATGTTAAGATAGTGATAGTACCTAAGTTGATTTAGGTGGAACTAGGGATGAATGAATGAGATCATAGGGTCAACTACAAATTCAATTGAGTCTTTACAATTGCATGGCATTGGTATTGTGTTCATCCCGATCTGAGCCATCGATCGATCACTCTGAGTTGAAATAAGTTCTCATCAACTCAATGTTAGGATAGTGATAGTACCTAAGTTGATTTAGGTGGAACTGGGGATGAATGAATGATCTAACATGGTCAACTGCAAATCCAATCGAGTCTTTGTAATTACATGGCATTGGTATTGCGTTCATCCCGAACTGAGTCATCGATCAATCACTTTGAGTTGAAATAAGTTCTCATTAACTCAATATTAGGATAGTGATAGTACCTAAGTTGATTTAGGTGGAACTAGGGATGAATGAATAAGCTCACAGGGTGAACTACAAATCTAATTGAGTCTTTGCAATTGTATGGCATTGGTATTGCATTCATCCCGACCCGAGTCATCGATCGATCACTCTGAGTTGAAATGGGTTCTCATCAACTCAATGTTTTAAAAACTATATCTTTAAAAATTTTAAAATTAACTAAGATCAATTCGGACCAAATTAGCAATTTTAAAACTTGTCATTCTTTTCGAAAATTACAAATCAACACATACAAATCATTATTTGCGTGAAAAACTTTTCATTTCAAATTTGAAGTTCTCATTTTTCTCTCTCTTTATCTCTTGGTGTCTCCTCTCTCTCTCAACAATACAAACAATAACTACTTAACATATTGCTCAGCCCTTAAAAATAGGTTAATTTTCTTCCTATTGACGACCACATATAGTTGTTTTTTTTACTTCATTCCCGCTTGTATCCATCGTTTTCTCTGTCTTCACACGTAACAGAGTTTAAGAAGAGTTCTATATTTGTTCTTTATTCTAAAAACTAGGCTTTTGTAGTTAATGGTGAAAAGAAGACTTTTAGTTGTATTATCTTGGAGAATGGGTTAATAATTTTGAGTTTTGATGCTAAAAAGTAGGAAGCACCCGATAAAACTCTAGTTTTTCTCTCAATATTTTGTTGACTGTCGTGGTATTATTGGATGGTGTTTGTGGTGTTGTTGTTGGCTGTTGTTGGTGGTGTTGGTATTTGTGTTATTTGGCGGTGGTGTCGGTGGTCTTGGTGTTGGTATTGGTGGCATTGGTGGTAGTCTTGCCGGAATTGGTGGTGGTAGTGTTCCATTTGTTGCAACGGGAGGAAGATCTATTGGGAGATATTAAACAGGTCTTCAAATAGATTCCCCATCTGTTCTAACTGATGGGTTATCCGTTGGAGTATTTTTTGTAATGTCGCATAGAATAATTTATTAAAATTTATTCATCTGTTGCAACAGGTGGAATATCTGTTGGAAGATATTAAATAGGTCTTCAAATAGATTCGGGTTCCCCATCTATTCCAACTGATGAGTTGTCCGTTGGAGATTTTTTTTTGTTATGTGACGTAGAATAATTTCTAGAAATTTGTCTCACCTTTTTTTTTAAATTATGCAGACATCAAATGCAATGTATTTTTTATTTTTCTATTGTTTGTAGTTAAAAAATATCTCCCAAAAGAAAAGAAACTGAAAGTGGATCAACTTCTGACCATCCAACAAAAAAGACTAGACTTCAGATAGATTCGAAGAAACTTCCAGAACAATCTCAGTTAGGGAAATGAAGCCGAGGAAAGTGATAACTCCTTCTCACCAATGGAGTGTGAAATAACATCGAAATCCCAGCATGGTTTTGTCAAAACTATTAGTATCATTGGGTTTCGAGTTGCGATGCCGATGAGTAATCCTAATGTAGTATTTTGTGATGTTGTACTTAAATGTCAGTTGGAGAAACCTTTTAACGAACTTAAGACTATTATGAAGAAGGAAAACATAGATGGACATTTTAAGAAGAGCTGTTTTGCATACTTTCTTGAGTTATCTGGGGGCCGCCCTCTCCATTTCCCAATGATCATGGTAGATGACCTTCTCAAGCACGGGATCAAATATGTGGGGGATGGTGGAGGTCCGAATGAGGGGGGGAAAAGATGAATGAAGTCAGGATCAACTACTATTTTTGGATTGAAAGAGTTTGTCATAGTGATGGGCTTGCGATGCAATCGTCCAGAAGACCTTCTCATCAAGAAAATACCCCACAAAGGGTCCAACAAATGCAAGGTAAAAAAGATGGGTTGTTGGGCATTGTTGGACCTAGCTACAAGTGGAAGATTTGATGGTGGATCTCAAAAATAAAGACATACCAAAGCACTACAGGGAGAAATTATGCTTAGTTTGGTTTGTCCATTCCATTTTATTGGTAAGAGACGTCAGGAAAGTCATAGAACATGATTTGTTGGCGCTTGTTGATGATTTTGGGAAATTCAACAATTATCTCTGGGGATACGACAGCTACTACTTGACTGTCAAATATTTACTAAAAAAGCTAAAGCATAAGATCACCACATTATACGGCTGTCCTTGGGCTTTCATGGTAAAATTAATTACTATTTTTACTAATTCATTAATTTATATTGAATATAGTTATGACTTTTTTTTGTTTGCTTCTTGTTTAGAATTTGTAGGCTTAGGCATGTGAAGTCATTCCTCCCCTCCGAAAGCATTTCAAGGATTACCTGGAGGTTTCTCATCCAAGGATCCTTAGGTGGTTGGCTGCAGCAGAGAGCAGCAGAGAGCAGTAAAAAAAATATTAATGAGGTTGATCTCTTTAACCCTCCGGATGATGCAGTACGTCTTCTTTCAACTAAAATAATTTACCTCAAAGAAAGATATTCAAACAGATGTTCCATCTGTTGCAATAGATGGGTCGTCTGTTGCATTAAATTATCGGTCAACTACAACTGGTGCAACAGATGGGTAATCTATTACGACAGACGGTCCATATTTTGCAATAGATTACTATCTATTGCTCTGGTACGCTGAACCCTACTCACCAGATTACCCATCTACTGCAAATTATGCAACAGATGGGTAATCTGATGCAACATATTTTCAATCTATTTCAGCATACAGATCAGCTGTTGTGGTAGATAGATCGTCTGTTGTATGAGTTATCTGTGTTAACATCCATGTAACCTGAGCCCCATGTAACCCAACTGACTACAAATTATTATTATATGATTTAAATTCCTCCTTTTTGGAGTTAATAAAAAAGGAATTGGTTGGAGCACCATCCATAAGAAGAGCAGTTAGGCAAGGTCAGCCTAATATTGAAGCTCTTCACCACCAACCTCAAACTACAACAGATCTGGGTGCTTCTTCTATGGGTGTTGCTGGTAAAGTTATTTGTGATGGTGGTAGCCATCCTACTGCTACTGCTACTGCTACTGTCAGTCATGATTATGAGCATGTTGGTGCTCAGCAAAAAATAAATATGTTTGAAAACATCCCTTGCACAGGTCCTCTCTCTCACCCCTACACCGATCCCTCCTACCCTTACAGTAATCCCTCTCAACCTTCTTTACCCTCATGTTCTTATTGCAAATGAAAAGTATACAAGGACAGAGAGGATAAACTCTTTGAAAAGCTAGAGGCTATTGCTGAAGCTGTCGAGAAGTTGAAATCCAGGAGGGGTGTCATACCATCCAATGAGGTGAGGGAGCCATGCACTCCTACAGTGGAGGTTAGGAGGAAGAGAAGAAAAATTAGACAAATTTCCTCCGTTCTAAAATCAGCAAAAATTGCAACTCCCCCCGCTTCAATAGTTGTTAAATTTCAGGGGCCGCTGAAGAAGGTGGACATATTCGTGGCGCTTGGCAAGGAGAAAAAGAAAGAAATGGAAGAATTCATCAAGATGAAGGTTCAAAAAGAATACATCATGCATTTCATTTGCCGCCAAAGACTTCTCGAATATGACAAATATGTGCGTGTGGTACGAGGACAAGGTAAGTTTAATTTTGCTAACCTAGCCTTCCAATCTACTCCATGAAGAAGAATCTATGCAGCAGATATGTAATCTATTGCAAAAACTTGGTATTTTGTTGCAACATAATACATATCTGTTGCATAAGTTGCGTTGGCTGGGTAATCTGTGAACTGATTCAGAGAACCCTCTTCATCGGATTCTTTCCACTGTGTTTTTATTTTTTACAATTACTAACCTATTTAAAAATTGTCTTATTATACCATAGTACATTGATGAAATTCTCTGCCTCATGAGGGGCAGGCAATTAGCATACCCGGATGCTTAGGATGTTGTCGATAGGATAATAGACCTCAACTTCTACAACAATTTCAAGGATAGGTACGCTAAACTCTGTAAGATAGCTGATTCCAGTGGCCCGAGATTTGATCAGTTAGTTTTGATCTTCTAATGGGATGAAGAAGTGATTAAATATGTTAGAGGGAAGAGGCCATATCTACACGGCAAGAGCTGGACCAAGGCAAAGAGAATCCTTGCAGTCATGAACGTGGATGTCATATATTTTCTCATTATTGAGACTAATGTACGAGGAAAAGATTAAGGTTTATAACTAAGACTTACCTCTCTTCAGCGAGAAGATGTTTTTAACCCACATACAGCCACTCTTAAAGTTGTTGCCCAAGCTGTTAACGCAGAGTAAGCTGATGGATCATTTGCCGGCTGAAATCTTGGCAAAGGAATCATGAGATTTTGAAGGTCGAAATAAGAATATCCAGCTCCCAAGAAATACAATCGGTGCAGCGTGCGGGCTGTACTAGCTTGCATACATCTAGTGTTTGCTAACTGGCACACAAATGATCGGTGTGTGCGATACTATTGTGGGAAAGATGCAATAGGTCTGGGCATATGGGGTACTAACTAAATGGTTAAAGCCCGTGTATAAAATAGAACATGTATAAAGACAAAGACGAATACGATAACAAATTTTCATTTCAAGCCAATTCACTTTACATATAGTGGCAATAGTTTTTATGTCTGGCCAAGTTGAATTTTTATAATGCAACAGATTTTATATCTGTCGTAACGGATATAGTACCTATTGTGATAGATTGATTATCTATTGGAATAGGTTGGTCATCTATTGCATTATGCAGATGTTCCCAGTCTGTCTGTCACAATAGATATATAATTTGTTGCAACATATAATCTATCTGTTGCAACTGATCGGTAATATGTTGGAGCAAATCGAAAAAATATGAAGACCCATTATATAATTTCCAGTAGATGACCTTCGTGTTGTATCTCATGTTGCAACATATGTCTAAGTCTGTCTGATAAGATATATCGTCTGTTGCAGCAGATGTATTATCCGTTGTGATATTTGAATCTAGTACTCCATTTCAATTAACATGTTCAAAACTAAGGATTAATTATATTCATAGACAGAATAAAAGAAATCGAAGCCTTCAAAAATTACATGAAATAACTCAACAAATAAAAAAATATAAAAAAATATTAAGGGTACAAACTATCTACTCTACAAATAAATCAACAAGTTAAACCAAGGAGGATAGGTTATTACATTGACGGACTCAATCTATAAAGATCTAATCAATATGGACAAGTTATTCTTCATCCGGTGCTACGGAATTTGGCTTTGGTCGTCGTGTATCTTTAACGTCGGTTGCATACGGATTCTAACTTTTGCTTCTCCAAATTTTCATAAAAGAATATCATATCTTTTGCGGAGTAATCCGACATCAAGTCCATTATTTGGTACTTCTAATCCATCTCTCAAATACTCGGCATAGGCGGCAACAAAAGGACCGCAATCCCTGCGTTATTAAAAAAAAGATAATCCATATCTTGTAGTTCATGCAAGGGTTGTGAAATTTGTGAAATGAAACTAAATCATGACACTTAAACTTACAGGCTACCAATGGTTTGTTGAGCAATTTCGTCAATATATTGTACATCAAATGGATTACCTATTTATTCTGGTATGCTTCAATTGTCGACCAATCAATATGAACCTTTTGGTCCAAACAGCCACTCATATCAAGGTAAGTAGATAATATTTTGGCCAGCTTTTGTATCTCAGACAAAGTCTCGGAACGTCTCCTTCATGACATCGAGTCATAAACTCAGATGTACCTCTCTTTTAAAATGACGACAGCTAACACCCAATGTAATTCATCACCACAATTGATTGGGATGTACACTTCGTCGACCAAATGCAAAGGTGAGCCAGCCAAAATGCTAAAACCTTTAATGATGTTGATTAAGCATTCCTCATTTTGAGAAACTTTTGGCTGTTGTTGACAATACCTATCGTAAGCATTATTGATGTAAACTTTGTACAAACAATTGCCTGTTGTGTATCTGTTTTGTTCTTGTATTTGCAACTTGGCCTTCTTTCGGAGGTAGTAAAAAATGACTTCAATATACTGCACATATTATCAAATATTTTGAATTACGTGATGAAACAATCAATATGCAGATGCAATTAAATAAAGTATTAATTAATAGTAATATGTATGGCATTTAAACCTCATCATTTCAGCAAGTTTGGGACTGTGACATCAAATAGAACCAATTCTTCATTCCGGGATATACAACAACAAAGTCGAACATATCAAACCAAGACTCGATTCGTTCACTTTATAGAGCTCGTCATTTTGTTTTCTACATGATGATTTATATGTGTTAATTTCAGGTTCTTACAACAATAATTGTATAAACCAATATCTATAAAATTGATTTATGTACCTGCCGGCATGATGCTTTGACAGCCCATTGGCAATTCATTCTGAATAGTCGTTGATCAACTATTTTAGTTTTTTTAGAGCCTCGTCCGAGATGTTAAACCCTTCAAATGGGTAATTCTTCCGTTCTCCCAAACTAACAGGCTCTACTTTTTCTTCTTCTTTGGAAACAGTTGATGGATTATCAACTATGATATTATGCTCTTCGGCAGTAGCTTCTACTGTGACATCCACCTGAAAATCTAGAATTATCAATTTTAAGTAGAGATATACAACAAATTGTCCATCTGTTGCAATAGATGAGTCTAGTGTTGCTTCAGATGGATTATCTGTTGGAACCAATTCGAACAGGTAAATCAGAGCAGTATGATAATTTCAAATAGATGATCCATCTGTTGAAACAGATAACAAATCTGATCCAACGGGTTAGACAACAGTTGCAACAGATGTATATATCTGTTTGATAATTTTCAGCAGATGTATCATCTGTTGAAATAGATATGTGCCAGTTTGTTTTTTGGAACAAAGTATGTACATTCACCTTCTTTAGCTCATGCTGCTCTCTTGTGGCCCTTGCACACTGAACATTAGTACAAGACAAAGACAGAGGTGTTTCAATCTTTCTTTTTTTATGATTAATGATGCCTTAGAAGTGTCTTTCCTTCTCTTCCTAGCCACCTTGATCTCTAGTGGAGTGTTTGGATATGAAATCCTCTTTGATAGAATAACACCCCTCTTATATGTCATTTTTTTATAGAAGCAGTTAGTGCATTAATAGCATTAATCACTCCATCGTGTTTCACCTTGAAGTCTTGACATTTCCATGAAAAAATTTCAATAGATGCGGCAAAATCTGGAGAAAAATCTATACAACCATTATGATCATAATCATAATGGTTTGTTGTTTCAAAAACTGTAAGAGGAGAATCATTAGCCCCACCCTCCAAAATTGTTTCTCTGGTGATGGTCATTGCTCCAAACAATTTCATTTTTATTCCATCAATGACCTTAGGGTTCGATAAAGTTTGCACAGACCGTAAAGTAAGAAAAAATGGCATCTTCAACTCTCGGTTGGTCGGAACAAGTCACGGATGGACAATCTAAAATAAATCGGTACATATATTAAGAATGATGATGAAATTATTTAATAATTAATTAAAATAAAAACTTGATTAGAATTGGACTTACTGCTTCCTTGGGGGGATTGAAAAGATCAAGAAATTTTGCATTTTTATCGGTTTTGGCCCACAACCATCTCAGAATTTTTAGACAGGAAACTTCTTCCTGGTAGTTCACTTGTTGTCTCAAATAAGGAATGGCTTCAAATACTCAAGCCTATAACATAACGCAAATAAATCAAAAGCATTATTAAATAAAAAATGATAAATCATATCATGATAAAAGAAATATTTACCATGAAGGCCCATGAAAAGCCATATAAGTTGACTATTTTTGGCGTTAACAAAGTCAACAAATATTCGTCAGTCATTTTGAAGCTTTCATAACCCCAAGGATAGCTGTTAAATGCCTTAAGATCCTCGAAGAGATTTATTAAGTCGAGGCTTATGTTGTTGTTAACGTCTCTCGCCCAAAAAAATTATGTACAAACCAAACCAAGCACAACGATTGCTTGTGCTTATTTGAAAGTCATTTACCTTTCAACGCTTCTATCAGATTTTTATTTTTGAAGCTTGGATCAACAATAGACACCAGGTCATCAGAATCACTCGACTAGCCTTTTCCTTTTTTTGGGTGTTCGGGGTGCTTTTTTTGGGTCAGAGTAGATATAACTTGAGAAGGAGAAGGAGGATAATATTTTAGTCCGATAACTATGGAACACTTCTTCCAACAAAAACAAACAAGCATGCCACAGTAATTTATCCACACCTCATCCATCTTATCTTTGTTTTCATACAAAACCTGCGTTTGACAAGATCATATACCATTTTCATATGGAAATGAGCATTGTTGTCCTCCGGCAAATCAAGATATTGCCCAAAGCAGCTTTCCCTAAAATAAGAATCCAATTTTTGTTCTCAAAGTATTTTTCTGAAGGCGTCGAAAGATTTTCCCATGACTGACTTAACCACGAGATCACCCGTTAAATTTGTGGCACCATCGTACTGTATTCTCATAGGATAACAATCAATGTTGAAGGTTTTGACCAACTCTTCTGTGGAAGGACTATTAGCATTTGGATCATCTCTTTTGAAAGATTCCTCCTCCCCGTGCTCATTATCTTCTCCTCCTGATTGAGATAACGCTTGTAAAGTAAGCTCATAGAGTGGTGGATGTAGCCGAGCTGCTGCACTTTTTCCTTTACTTGGAATTGATTCAATTTTTTTTCTTTTGGGATTCATGTTATCTTAAATGAACAGGAACATAATATAGATTATAATTGATTAATGCATAGCAGTAATATACCAGTTCCAACAGATAACTAATCTGTTGCACAAGGTATGTTATCTGTTGCAACATATAACTGACCTGTTGCAATGGATGAGCAATCCGTGGAAACCATAAAAACAGCACTAATCTGTTGCACCTGGTATTTTATCTGATGCAACATATAACTGATTTGTTGCAATGGATGAGTAATTTGTTGGAAACTATACGTTATTTGCTGCAACATATAATCGACTTGTTGTAATAGATGAGTAAACCGTTGGAAATACTAAAAATAGATCACTAATCCGTTGCACCAGGTATGTTATCTGTTGCACTATATAACCGATTTGTTACAACGGATGAGTAAATCATTGGAAAGAATAAAAACAGTCATTAATCTATTGCAAAATAAAGAGTAAATCGTTGGAAAGAATAAAAATAAATCACTAATCAGTTATCTGTTGGATCAATATTATTTAGATTTCTTTCAAACAGAAGAGTCATTTGTTGCATCAGATTTTCATAGTTGCATCAGATTTTCATCTATTGCATCAGATGTTTCATCTGTTACATTAGATGTTTCATCTGTTACAATACCATTTTTACCAAGACAAACAACAAATCAACCCAGCAACACCAACACATCACACACACACTAAGAACATCAACTGTGACCAAAAATCACCAACAAATTTGAATAAACAGTATGACAACAAGAAGAAAAAATGCCAGAAACTAGGGTTTTATTCAGTCCACATTTCAATACTAGAAGAGTAGTTGGCTCAAGTTTCCTCTGTTTCTTTATAATTTTTTGCCTATGGAAAAGGAAATGAGACGATGAAGAACTCAAAATTATTGTCGTTGAAGAAGTCTTCACGTCGATTGATGTTTGAAAGTTAAAAAAAAACTTGCCTGACTATTTGTCGCCGAGGGTTGAAGGGAGAAATTTTGCAGAACTGTTGGTTGGGAGAGAGTTGAGAGAAGTTGGAGAGAGAGAAAGAGGGGGGTTGATTTGGATTGAAGAGGGTTGTGGGTTGGGTTGATTTGTATTTTTGAAAAGATTACAAAGTTTTGAAAATATTAATCAAGTCCACAATTAACTTAATCAAGTTTTCTAATGATGTCTGACCCTATCTGTTGGTCAATGTCACCAATCCTTCATTCAAGACTTAAAAGACACCTTTCCTTCAATTTTCTAGTACTAACAAATAACTTTTACTATTGCTATGTTTAAGATTTATGGAAAGAGGAAGAAATGGAAGCTTGGCAAGGATAATAGCGAAGAAGATGATGGCTTTTTTTTATTACTTTTATGTATTTTTTTTAATTTCTTTTATGTGTCTTTTTTTGATTGGTTGTGTTTTTTTTATATTTAATTTTTTTAATTAATTATGGCTTCTCACTCTCCTTATGGAGAGTGTATTATACATGATACGTCATGTCAGCAATCGTGCTTAATTGAAATCATTTGTGAAGGAGTAAAGGGTTCAATAGGTACATGACTTAATTGAGGTACCTATACGAAAAAAGTCAAATAGTTGAGGGGCCTGTATATGTATTCAGCCATTTACAATTGTCCTTTAAAATCTTTTTCACATCCTTTCCACCATATTTACGGAGATATATTTGTAAAAAAAATTTTTTTTTTTTTTTAGAAATTATACAATTCATGTTATTTTTAATACACCAAACCAAACATTGCATGAAAAGCATAACTTATGCAAGCATAACTAATGTAAGTATTATTAATACACAATATTTTGCACTAGTCCTATATACCCTACTAAACGACCCCTTAGTGGTATTCGTGGGAGTTCCCACCTAATAAGTGTGAGTTAATTTCTTACCTTATTCAGTTATATTCCACAGGTACTTTTAGGATTTAAAATTTATAAATTCTTACAAAAATCTCAAATTGATACACAATAATATGATTCAAAACCAAATATTTATAGGTATTTATTAATTTTCTTCATCTGGACAAAAAGTTATTGGCGTCCAATGAACCCATAATTGTTCTCCAGACTATGTAATAAAATTTTCCTAATAAGAAAAATAGAAAAAACTACGGGGCTTAGCAAACAACACCTAATTAATCTACTCAACTTATTTTTTAATTAATTACAACACATGGCCGAACATAGGATTTATAATAGCCTCTCCCTCCCTCCTTTTTCTCTCACCACTCTCCTCCAATCTCTCACAATCTCACACGTGTATCACTGTATTTGTATTTAATTTCTAATTATTATGACCAATTTATATGATTGTTGTTTTGTATTTTTTTTTTGAATTTGTATTTATACGATTCTATATTATATATAGCTTAATCATATATAATATTTGTAAATTGTATTTTATATATAATGAAATCAAGTATCTGAGATTTGTATTTTGAATTTATTGATGAAAGTACAGTTGATACAAATATAGTATACATACCGACTATAAATTGTAATTTTGAAACTATAGCTATGAAGGCCTGTTTTGGCTTATATTATGGATATTTCTGAAAGTTGCCTAAAAAAATAATTAAGAATTTTCTTAAAATATAAGAGGAAACTCCAACAATGGAAAAGGAAGCCAAATATATATATCTTGCAGCAAAATAATTGTGAGAAGAAGAAGCAATAGTGGCAACCCAAATTTCAGCAGCCAAAACATAGACTAATCTATTATTCTGACTTTAGGTCACCATAGTCCTATATTTAATTCTGGTTTAAATTCATGGAGCCCCAAAATTAATTAATTAGATTGGAGAAATAGGTACACTATAGGGTACTTGAATTAAATTCTATTGTTATTTACAACATTTCGGGTACAAGAATCTGCATAAATGCAACAACAACTTCAACCCAAGTTCAAGTCTAGGACAAGAACAGTTATGAATAATCTATCCAAGAAGTATGTTAACTTTCAACACAAGATTATAAATAATCTATCCAAGAAGTATGTTAACTTTTAGAAATGAGATGAAACAGAATTTTAAGGCCAAGTCCCCTGACTTCATGGAGTGTCCTTAAGGAATAATTTCCCTCACTGTTTTCGAGGTTATGGAATCTTCCTCTCATGATAAAATGGCCAAACAAACCAACTGTAGCGGTACCTCAAACAATTGAAATCTCTTCGAACTCACTCAACAATTTGATTGATCACACGGAATATTTTTGAAGACAAGAAGAGTTTGTATTTCAGAAAATTTTTCATACCAAAACCTGTGGATGAAAGCAGGTTTTTATAGCTATCAGGTGCCTCTTCTGAAATATGGCAATGGTTCACTTAAAAGGTGTAACCTTTCTGGAAAATCATGTCTGCTCGTCCAAAGAATGCATCTTTTCTGAACAGGCATGCCACTTCATGAATCAGTGTGTCATTTCGTTGAAGGGTTGCATCCCTTCCGAAGCATCACTTCATTTCTGCATGGTATTTCAAAAAAGTGTCAGCCACTGCATGTATACATATAAATAGAGGATTAAAAACACAGAAAAGTTGTATTTTTCCTTTTGGTATTTTTGGATTAAGTTTCTGTCAAATAAACTTTATCCAAAAAGATAGATCTCATCGATTGATCATTTTTCAAATTCAAATCCGAAGCAAAAGCCGAGCCGAGCAATCGACGAACGACGACGATGCGAAGAACCACCTTGTTCTTGCATCACTATCCATGTGGAGTAAGTGCTTCTTATTATAAACACTTCAAAGTTTTCTTCTCCCACCAATGTGGGAGAGTTAGTGAACTTTTCCTTAAAAGAGTACACTTTCCATTTTGGTGTCTCTTTCTCTCCACTATTTTTTCTCCATTTTTCATTCACACTTTTCATACATATTGAACCCAACAATCCCCCATATGAATGGGGAATGGCTACTTTTTCATAAAATTTTACGGACAAGTATGTGACCATCAAGCAAAGGCTGATTGCATCTGGATAAGTGGGTTTTCCTTTGAACTTTCTATAGTGAACATGCATCGGATACACTCAATCAATTGGTAGATTTGATATCTTTGAACCATCGAGCTTAATGTACACCTAGACAACACATGTCACACAACCAGCCTTTTACCGTTTATGGTTCTCATGATTTTGTTCTTTTCATCCATGAACACGCCCCGATTTCATGAGAGCTTAGAGAATAGGCCTTTGCTAACATTTTCCTTGAAGAGGCTTCCACTTCGCCCTCATATAGGTGATTTCTATATATTTGATCCTATAAATTAAACTATTTGATCAAATCTGTCAAATTTAGATAATCATTAAAAGACTTCACACCATAAGTCTTATCCTTGTTTACTAAATATTGTCTACATCATGAGAATGGATTGGGTATTTGACAATGTTGAACCTGTCAGACACAACTTTGTTTGATCTCCTTGAACCTAACTCTTGGGATCTCCAGTCTGCTAGGTAGAGTTACCGCCATGCTGACTTGTGCTAGGCCTTAAACCCATTCCCTTGGATGTTCTCTCAACTCCTTCCTAGATAGGCCTTTTGTAAGTGGATCTAACACATTATTCTTTGACTTCACATAGTCAATAGTAATAATTCCACTAGATAGAAGTTCTTGAATGGTATTATGTATCCGTCTTATGTGACGAGATTTACCATTGTACATCATACTTTCTGCCCAACCTATTGCCGCTTGGCTATCACAGTGTAGACATATTGGTGCCACTAGTTTGGGCCAGTAAGAAATATCTTCCAAGAAATTTTGGAGCCATTATGCTTCTCCACCGGCTTTATCCAATGTGATAAATTCAAATTTCATTATAGAGAGAGAAATATAAGTCTGTTTGGATGATTTTCAAGAGACCGCTCCTCCACCAATAGTAAATACATATCCACTCGTCGATTTTACTTCGTTCGATCTGGTGATCCAATTTGTATCACTATATCCTTCAAGTACCGCAGGATATTTATTATAATGCAAAGCGCAGTCTTAAGTGTATTTAAGATATCCAAAAACTCTTTACTTTGCCATCCAATGAGTTTTATTAGGATTACTCGTTTACCGACTCAACTTACTTATAGCGCATGCTATGTTTGGTTGTGTACAATTCAATATATACATTAAACATCCCAATACTTTTGCGTACTCCAATTGTGAGTCACTTTCACCTTCATTATTTCGAAGTGCAAAGCTCACATCCAATGGAGTCTTGGCAATACTGAAGTCCATATACTTGAATTTTTCAAGTACCTTTTCGATATAATGAGACTGTGATAATGCCAACCCTTGTGAAGTTCGATGGATTCTTATCCCTAAGATCACATCCATAACTCCAAGGTCTTTCATATAGAACATGCTCTCGAGCATTCATTTCATTGCATTTATGTCTGAAATATCTATACTGATGATCAACATATCATCCACATACAAAAAAATAATGACTTGGTGATTTGGAGTGTCTTTAATATAAAAATATTTAATCACCTTCATTAATTTTAAATCTATTTGCCAACATGGTTTGGTCAAACTTTTCATGTTATTGATTAGGTGCTTGTTTTAGTTCATAAAGTTACTTAACAAGTTTACACACCTTATTTTCTTTTCCTGAAATCATAAAACCCTCAGGTTGTTCCATGTAAATTTCTTCCTCCAATTCTCCATTTAGGAATGTAGTTTTCACATCCATTTGATGGATTTCAAGGCCATATACCACCGCCAAGGCAATTAACATTCAAATCGATGTTATCCTTGTTACCGGAGAGTATGTATCAAAGTAATCAAGGCCCTCTTTTTGTTTGAAGCCTTTTAATACAAGTCTTTCCTTGTATTTGTTAATAGTACATCCGCTTTTATGTTCCTTTTGAAGATCCATTTGGACCCTAAAGGTTTATTTCCTAGAGGAAGATCAACCAACTCCCATATATGGTTGCTTAAGATTGAATCAATCTCACTATTAATTGTCTCTTTCCAAAAGGATGAGTCCGAAGACGTCATCGTTTTCTTAAACATTTGAGGATCGTTTTCTAAGAGAAATGTTACAAAATCCAATCCAAACGAAGTTGACGTTACTGACGTGTACTACATCTTGGATTCTCATCATTATGTAGATTCTCACTTGGTTCATCTCGAGGTCGTTTAGACCCTCCACTAGACTGTTCATGTCTATTTTATACGAATAAATATTTTCAAATAATTCAATGTTATCTGATTCAATTACCATATTTTCATTAATATCCGGATGTTCGAATCTATGAACCAAAAACTGACATGCTTTACTACTTTTAGCATATCCTATGAACACGCAGTCCACCGACTTAAGTCCTATCTTAACCCTTTTAGGCATAGGAACTTGGACATTTGCTAGACACCCCCACACTTTGAAATATTTCAAGTTGGGTTTCCTTCCTTTTCATTTTTCATAAGGAATTGATTATATCTTACTATGGGGAACTCTATTGAGTATTCAGTTGGTTGTAAGGATAGCCTCCCCCCACAAGTTTTGTAGTAAACCTGAACTTATAAGTAAGACTTCATCATTTCCTTCAAAGTTTGGTTTTTCCTTTCCACAATGCCATTAGATTAAGGTGAATACGGGGTCATATTTTGATAGACAATTTCATTCTCTACACATATTTCGGCGAAGGGAGATTCATATTCTCCACCCCTATCACTTCTTATCGTTTTTATCTTTTTCTCTAACTAATTTTCAACTTCAGTTTTATATTGCCTAAATGCATCTATTGCTTCATCCTTACTATTTAGCAAATAGACATAACAATATCTAGTGCAATCGTCAATAAAAGTTATAAAATACTTTTTTCCACCACTTGATGGTGTTGAATTCATATCAAAAATGTTTGTGTTTATTAAGTCTAAGGGATTGGATTCCTTTTAACGGACTTATAAGGATGCTTTGCATACTTTGATTCCACACACATTTGACACTTTGATTTATTGCTCTCAAAGTTTGGTAAAACTTCTAAGTTAATCAGTTT
Source organism: Capsicum annuum (assembly GCF_002878395.1). Taxonomy (NCBI): domain Eukaryota; kingdom Viridiplantae; phylum Streptophyta; class Magnoliopsida; order Solanales; family Solanaceae; genus Capsicum; species Capsicum annuum. The sequence goes on from NC_061114.1 coordinate 195,378,436, forward strand.
TTGTAATTAACATGGCCTAAATGTTCATGCCACAAATCATAAGACTCAAGCAAGTAAGAAGAAATTAAACTTTCATTGATTTCAACATTCATTACATTCATTTTGAATAGGCCCTCATTGATGTAGCCTTTTCCTACATACACTTCTCCTTTACTAAGTACAATTTTTCCCGAGACAAATACACATTTGAATTCATTTTTGTCTAGAAGTGAAACTAAAATCAAGTTCTTCCGTAACTCTGGAACACACAAGACATTGTTAAGTGTCAACACTTTACCAGAAGTCATCTTCAAGCACACTTTTTCTGTTCCTTCCACTTTTGCAGTAGCGGAGTTTGCCATGTAAATATTTTCTTCTACTTGAGCCAGAGCGAACGTCGAAAACAACTCCTTGTTAGCACAAACATGGCGTGTGGCACCAAAATCCATACACCATTCGCGAGGATTTACCACCAAGTTGCATTCGAAAAAAATAGCACACAGATCATCCGTTTCTTTCTTAGACTTAGCCAAATTTGCTTGGTCCTTCTTCTTCCCTTTCTTTGGGGCGTGTGGCCAATTTTGCCACAGTTGAAGCACTTTCCCTAGAATTTCTTCTTGGGTTGATTGCTTTCATTTCTAGTTTTCTTTCACTTTGTGGAGTTGTTTTGATCATCTTCTATAATGTTTGCTCCATTCATTGCAAAATTGCCACTTGACCTTCTTTCTACAGCCTTATTATCTTCTCCAATACGTTGTCGTATATTCAGATCTTCGACTGACATCTCCTTATGTTTGTGTTTCAAATAGTTCTTATAGTTTTTCCACAAATGTGGTAGCTTCTCTATTATTGTTGCTCTTGAAACGTTTCATTCACAATCAAGCCTTCCGCTAGGAGATCATGGATGATCACTTGCAGTTCCTGCACTTGAGAAACAACAGACTTGTTATCTACCATTTTGTACTCTAGGAATCGTGCAACAAAGAACTTTTTAGTTCTGGCATCATCCATCTTGTACTTCCGTTCTAGCGCTCCCCATAACTCTTTTGTAGTCTTGGTTCCATTATACACATTGTAAAGGTCATCTTGGATACCACTCAAGATATAATTCCTGCAAACGAAATCTGAGTGTTTCCAAGCATCCACATTCTTTTACCGGGGTTCCCTCGGGAACCCCGAAAGTTCCTCAACCGTGAACCTTTGAAGACAGAGAGTTGTGAGGTAGAAGAATATTTTCTGCTGCCATCTCTTGAAGTCAATACCCGCAAACTTTTTGGGTTTCTCCACAGGTGCCATAGCTTGCAGAGCATTAGTACGACTCGTTATGGCAATACTAGTTGCCGCTATTGTCGTTCCAGCATCATGCATTTGACTATCAGTCGTCATTTTCCTGTCACCATAAGCCAATACCTTTAGTATATTGAAATACTTATTAAAATTTGCAGCAACTTTAATACTTCTTGTTTCTAGTTTAAAGATGAAGTTTTTATGACTTCCAATTGTCAACCGAGTGATCTTTAACTTGTGATGAAGATTTTATGTTTTAAATCACTAGTTAAGTTCAAACGAAGTAGAAAGCTTCAAGCTTTAATCTCCAAAAATAAGCTATACAGATTCCGAAAGTAGATTTATTCCTTAAGATTGTTATTTACAACATTTCGGGTACAAGAATTAGTATAAATGTAACAACAACTTCAACCTGAGTTCAAGTCTAGGACAAGAACAATTATGAAGTTCCTTAACTCCTTCAACACAAGATTATAAATAATCTATCCAAGAAGTATGTTAACTTTCAAAAATGAGATGAAACAGAATTTTAAGGCCAAATCCCCCGACTTCACGAAGTGTCCTTAAGGAATAATTCCCCTCACTGTACCCCAGGTTATGGAATCTTCCTCCCAGGATAAACTGGCCAACCAAACCAACTGTAGCGGTACCTCAAATAATTTAAATCTCTTCGAACTCACTCAACGATTTTATTGATCACACGGAATATTTTTGAAGACAAGAAGAGTTTGTATTTTAGAAAATTTTTCGTTCCAAAATCTGTGGATGAAAATAGGTTTTTACAGTCATCAGGTGTCTCTTCTAAAAGGTGGTAATGGTTCACTTAAAAGGTGTAACCTTTCTGGAAAATCATGTTTGTTCGTCTAAAGAATGCATCTTTTTCGAACAGGCATGCCATTTCATGAATCAGTGTGTCATTTTGTTGAAGGGTTGTATCCCTTTCGAAGCATCACTTTGTTTTTGTATGGCATTTCGAAATAGTGTCAGCCAGTGCATACATGCATATAAATGGAGGATCAAAAACACAAAAAAGTTGCATTTTTCCCTTTGGTATTTTTGGATTAAGTTTCTGTCAAATAAATTTTGTCCAAAAAGATAGATTTCATCGATCGATCATTTGACAAATCCAAATCTGAAGCCGAAGCCGAGCTGATCGAACGACGACGACGACACAAGGCACCACCTTGTTCTTGCCTCACTATCCATGTGGAGCAAGTATTTCTTATTATAAATATTTCAAAGTTCCCTTCTCCCACCAATGTGGGAGAATTAGTAAACTTTCCCTTAAAAGAGTACACTTTTCATTTTGGTGTCTCTCTTTCTCTCCACTATTTTTCCTCCATTTTCCATTCACACTTTTCATACATATTGAACCCAACATCTGTCTCCCTTTTGAGGCTCCAGGCTTTATGGAGTTTAAAGCATTTGTTTGTAAAACAAACAAAAGATTAGGTGTAAATAAATAAAGTCATGATGAGATACTCAAGATCCCAGATTCAAACTATATTCAACGTTATTGTTAAACATACAGATTCTCGAGAAAATACCAAAAGATCACTTTTCCGTGAGTTTCACACCTTAACTATCATATTCCTTTTAACTACCTAAACTATCACAATGTATGTATAAAACACAACTCATGAGTTGTTCCTTTTTCTTACCTGAACTATCATTATTATTCAATCGAGAAAGGAGAACAACTTATAGTATGTGAAACTTCCAAAATACAACAATTCAGGCATATTTTTGGCCATTAACTCTTGATTTATGGGTTATGTCCTCGTAATTCAATGGCATTCAACCAAAAAAAGGCTGGATCACAATGGGTCCATTTGCAGCCTTACCCCACTCACGTATAGACACCTTAGATTCTTCCCAACTAACTTCATGATCTAACTTTTACTAATTACGTCCTATAGACTTTAGTTAGGCCTCATTTGTTTGCACTTAATGGAGGTCTGAATCTAAATGGTTCAGACTTCAGACCATTAAGTGTATTTATTTATTTTTTAAGATTTTAGCTCTTAATATGCTTGAATAGGTCTTAATCATTCAGATCTAGAACCAAGTCTTAATAGGTCTGAAGAGATATTCTAGTGTTTGAAAATATTCACCACTCTATTCATAAGCAGCCGTCACTACCACTAACCATCTCTGCCACCACTACCATTGTCAACTACCAACCACCACCAACAACCACTTCCACCATCACAACCACCATCGACAATAAATATCGCTACCAACCACTATTGTCAATCGTTACCACACCTATTACCTCTATTATTCTATTATATTTATATCCACCACCGCCATCGACAACACCACCATCATCAACCACTGTCGATCAATCCCTACTACTGACCAACTCATCTATCAAAACTAGCACCACCACTAACTACCACTAATACATCACAATCTCTACACATTTTTCATCCGCCACCACCACTGTCTCCAGTAACGCAACCTCTGCCAACACTTCAACAACTACCATCGCTATAATTTATCTCTACTAACAACCATCTTCACCATTCCAACAAACAACATCTCCAACTAGCACCAACATATCATCAACCATCATGCATTCATGCTTCAGCCAACACAATCAACACCTAAAACTACTAACATCATGCAACGTCACATCACAACCACCACCACCGCCATCAATCGCTACCAACCTACAATACAATACCAACCATTACATCTATCACCACCAATATTATTTATCATTAACATCAATCATTGTCACCGCAACCACCATTATAAACAATCTCCACTATCCAAACATAAATATTTTTTTCTCAATCAAATTATAATTTAGTTGTATTAAATTACATACTTTTATAATATATAATTAATTTTTTATTTAAATTATATTTTTTTATTATATATACAAATAAATTTTTTTACACATTCAGATGTTAAAAAATAAATAATGTTAATCATTCAATTTCAGATCTAAAGACAACATCTTAATCATTCAGATGTCCATTCAGATTCAGACATCTAAATCATAAAAAAAAACAAATGCAGCCTTAGTGATCAAATGTATATAGGACTAATATACAATATAATTAATATTAATTTAAAAGAAAAAAGAGAATAATTAACGTTCATTATTATATCCAACTTCTCCCAATATTCTCCTTCTATATAACAGAAATTGCTGGAGATTCTCCTTCCATAATTAGACTTTTTTTAGTACAAACATATAAAAATCAATTATACTTTATACAATTGCATTTTAACTAAATATATATACAATTTTATCTACAAACACATTAGAATTTATTAATTATGTATAATGTATAATATATACATATTCATATCAATAATATATTGTGTAAATATGTAATATTATACATATACAATTAAACGAATAAATATATAAATATGAGACAGATACATTTGTATAACATATACATATGCATATTAACTATGTACTGAATAAACATAAATACATGTATATCAACGTTATATTGTATAAACATATAATATTATACATATTCAGTTAAATAATTGAACATTTGTATATTGGAATCCTAATGCACTGACACTACGAAAAAATCAGCAATTAGCGACAGTCATTTTTTATCGTTGTTTTATCCCTTTCGAATTTCTATTTGGTTAGAAAATGATTTTTGACCTTCTTAGAACTATTTCGAAAAGTTTGAGAAAAATTCAAAATAATTTTGAGAAAATTCACAGAGTCACCACTTGATTTTTATAGAAAAAATCAAGAAAAAAGTTAAAAGGGTTTCAAAGATTCAAAAACAGAAATAAACTTTTAAAACTAGAGAAATTGGGTAAGAGTTCAATTAACACCCTAAGAAGATTTTTAAGGCACTAAGGAGCGTCCGTTTAAAACGGTTTACCAAAAAAAGAACCAACTTGACTAATTAAAGTGGCTAATTTTTGCAAAGACTTGATTTTATAGAAAATATTAAAATTATTTATTTAAACATTTAAAAATAAAATTTATTTATTCAAAGGAGAAAATAATTTATTTGAATTAAACTAAATTGTAATTTTTTTGAATTTAAGAGGAAAATGATTTTAATTTCATGGAGAAAGAAAAGATTACGAAATTATCTTTTTATTATTAATTATTATAGAAAAAGTCAATTATGTAGAGATAGAATATTAAGAGAGTATTTAATTAAAAGTTCTTCGCTAATTTTTTCTTGAAAAAGTTGATTTTCAAAATAAATTAGCTTCTTAGATTTTGGAGAAAATTTCTTTAATCTAAAATAAACCATTAATTATATGAACAAAACAAACAAAATACTTAATCTATAAAAGACTTGTTTTAGAAAAAAAAATTGAAGGAACCAATTTAATGTGTTTTAGATGATATAAATTAGCTGAAGGAATTATGAATTAAGTAAAACAAAACTAAGATAAAATAAAATGACAACACATTTAGGGGTCGTTTGGTAGAGTGTAAAAGATTAATGCAAAATATAGTGTATTAATAATGTTTGCATTAATAATGCTTGTATTAGTTATATTTGTATTAGTTATGCATGTATTATTTCTTATACATTGTTTGGTTTGATGTATAAAAATAATACATCTTACATAATTTCTATAAAAGAAATGTTTATATACAAAAATAACCTTCTTTGATTTTGTACACTTTTTTTCGGCAAAAATTTTTATGTCATCTCAAATATAATTAATATTGTTGAACTAGTATATAGAGGTTTCGGATTAATTGCAAGACCTTCGTCTTTGTGCATGAAATATTATGCCAACGGATTAACATAGTCAAAACAAAAATAAAATATAAGACGTAAAATTAATAAATAGGCTCAATTTTTTTAATCTTTTGAAAAACCCTTGAAGCAAAACAAAAATATGTTACAATTATTTAAACCAATTATTCATTGTTGTAGATTAAATGGTGGGAAAAAAATTATGAAATATTTTAAAAAGACTCACTATTGCAAATTAAAATGGCAGGAAAAGGAATGGTGAAATATTTTGAGAGGAAAATTGAGGGTATTAAGATCATTTAATAAGTTAATGCATGTATTAAAGACTTTGCATTACTAATACATAGAAAATGGATGGTATTAGTAATACACACCTTAATACACAATAGAGTGTATAACTAATGCTTGCATAAGTTAAACATTGACTAAAAATTGTACCAAACAAGGTATTCTTAATACACATTAATTAATACATGCATTATTTTTGTCAATACACTCTACCAAACGATCCCTAAGGTGATTTGTCTAGGTTAATTGATTAAAATATTAGTTAACATAAATAAACAATACGAGCAACAAAAATAATACAAGGATTGAAATTGGACCCTTAATTAGTCCATTTTTAAATCTGGACAGCATTGGTTTTGGGCCTATTTAAATGGCCCTTTTTCAACCCTCTTTCAGTTGTGTATATCATCAGTATATCGCAGCCCCTTTCCTTCACGTTTTTTGTATATTAACTGTATATAAATATGTAAATGGATGTATATTTGCTTCCAGCTTTGTCATACGTCATCTCTTGACTTATACCAGTCATCATTAACCTACAAACCTCGTATATCAGGCGTATATCAGGCGTATATCAAGTGTATACCAGCCTTGTTTCTTCAAAAATAAAGGTATTTGGGACTTGTAGAAGATGTAGGCCTCTTTGGCCCATTGCGGAATGAAGAGAATGGAGTCCGTTGAGACTCAAGTCAACGTCCCATGCATCAAGAAAAATATAAGAATTAGCGTGTATCAAATAGTATTAATATAACTAGTCAAGAAAGCAACACGTAAAAATTTGTTATTCGTACGTATTCACTATTAACTCTAGAATTAACTTGTATGGAGTAATAGGGGGTAGCAATTTCAAGTAGCCAACATGATTAACATATCATATAAAGCTACTTTTCATTGGAATCATTTTAGTCCGTCTTCAAACAAAACAATATATGTGAATATAATGAAATACGAAATTATACAACAATAGGTGAAAACCATTCAAACAAGTGTTAGTATTAATTAGTAAGATAATTGAAATGGGAGCGTGATATGGCAGTGTATGACTAATCCCAACATTATAGTAATGATATGCCAACTACTTAATAATTAGTTTCTCCCCTCCTAGCTCCATATTCAAAACATAGACCACAAAATATCCCTAAGATTTGCAAGAATAACTTTTGAGCATTCCTTTTTAGTGCTGTGTCTTTTTCCTTGTCATTAACAATTATTATCAAAATAGCAATTTTTAAAAATGGACAAGCAGACTTCTCTCGGGAAAGATATACGCGCAAAACAAACCCATGACCACTTCGTCAACTAAATCTAGATACAAACAATACCAACAAAGCAAAGGACGACGATAAGCATTATACAAAGTGAAAGATTAAATTGATCACATAGTTACTCCAACAAATCCTAACAGAACATATATGGATGCAAGCATACTAAATATTGAAAAAGAACCAACTTGATGACATCGTTTTCCGAAATTTGAAAACCGAAACAGTGACAACGAGAATCGTGAGATCCAGAACAACAAGAATATCATCTCAACGCATTATCCACAATTTCATCACAACAACCTATGGCTTTCGAAGCCGTCTACAGCGATCAATCCCACATAATACTACGACTACTTATGAAAATCGATGTTAACGCCAAGAAGGAGAAGAGCGAACGGGGCGATGAGCCTATGACGATGAAGTTTTCACCACCGAATTTTAACTCAATTTCACCGGAATTTTGGTTGCGTGAGTCTAGAGACGCGCCTCCATAACACCCAATTTTTTTCCAAATAAATCCTCTCCCTTTCTCTCTACATACATGGGTATTTATAGAAGATTTGAGACTGATTTTGGTTGCTGCTATTGTTGACTGTTATTGCCTGGTTGTTGGTGGGGGGTCGCTGTGTCTTCGTCGGATCGTTGGTCTCCGGGTTTGGGTTATTAATGTTGTGTTGTTGTAGGTTGCGGTTATTGTTGTTAACGTTGTTTGTTGGAATCCCGTTGTTTGTTGACGTTTTGTTGTTGCTGTTGATAATTGTTGTTGTACGTTGTTAAGGGGTAAGGGGAAAGTGAAGATTTGAGCCAGGTATGGTTCGGAGTTATGGGCTGGTTGTTAAGCCAAAAAAAGGAGAAATGGGATTATTATTGTTGTTGTTCTTGGAGTAAGCCTGTCAAGTGGGCCGGGCTGATCCGGCCTACCTGGTCCTACCTGGCATATTTAAAGGATCCAGTCCGATAAGTTCTAGGAATTTAGGATTTCGGGTTTCGAGCCTGTTATTTTAATTTAGGCTAGATTAATTCGACCCGATGTAGGACCGTTGATTTACCAGCCCAGAATGACTTTTTTTTTTTTATTTTAGGGTTTTGGGCCAAACTAGTCGTTGGCCCAACGGCTATATAGCCGTTTTTGGGTCCAAACGGCTAGTTTGGGCCCATTTCTTAAAACAAAAAAAATTACATTAAAAATTATTTTTTAATCCCAAAAAAATTCTATAAATACCATATACCTTCAAATCATTTTTCACACAATTTTTTACTCTCTTGAATCTCAATTCTCAAACATTCAATATATTTAATTTCTTAAAGTGTTCACTTTAATTTTTTAATTTTTCGTTTACAAAGTACGAGCGAAAGTTTCTAAAGTCGCAACCTTCGGATACTTTCAAAATTTGGTATTTTCATTCCATCTCTTACGTTTCATTTTTATTTATTGTATTAATTGTTTAATATTTAATTTTATTAGATTTATGTATTTTGAATTTTTTTAGTTTAATTTAATTTATACTATGGATAAATTAAGAAACCTCGTTACTAAAGGTGTTAAAAAATTTTGTCCCGAAAGCGGTAGTGGTAGTAAAAAGCGAATTACTAGCGGTAGAGGTAGTTCAAGCAATAGATATACCCGTGTACCTTCGCCTCCGGTACCGCTTGGTACACCTTTTGAGGAAGAAATAGATGTAGGTGCTCACGATATGGATTATGTAGAAGTTCAGAAAAATTACCGTATAGAAGAAGAAAATGAAGTAGATGGGGTTAATTTAGACGAAGATAATGAAAATATTGGTGAGACACCCGCAGTAGAAAATGCTAACGTTAGATCTGAATCGGTTAATCTCCCTTTCCGTCCTCTCCGTGCCCCAAGACCTCGTAAAACAACTAGTGTTGCATGATAATTTTTTGAACGTATATCAGATACTGAGGTGCAATGTAATATTTGTCAATAAATATATAAGGAAGCAGAAGTAAGCAAGGGGGTACGAGTACGTTAATTAGACATATAGGTGAAGCTCACGAAAGAGAGTTAAATATTGCACGAGGTAGTGGAGATGTTGGTGGGTCAACGCAAACTAGAATGAACCCAGCAACCAGTCATGTAACAAAGAAGTTTAATAAATTGAGGGATCAGGAAGAAATAGTTAAATTGGTAGCTGTAGGTTGTTTGCCTTTTAGTTTTCCTTCTTCTGATGCCTTTATTCATTATCTACAAGCAATTTATAATCGTATGTTTAATGATATTCCTAGTAGTACTTGTCGGTCTGATATTTTTAAACTTCATTCACAATTTTATTTTTATTTATCAACATTGTTAAAAAAAATATTCAATGTAGATTGTCCCTAACTTCTGATCTTGGTCGTGCAGTAAATAAAAATGATTATTTAACCGTTACTTGTCACTGGATGGATAATAATTTTGTGATGCAAAAACGTATTCTTGCTTTTTTATATGATGAAAATCATAAACATACTGGACATTTTATTGCTGATTCTATTGTTAAAGTTGTCAGATATTATGGTATCGAAAATAAAATCTTATGTATTGCTTTTGATAATGCTTCTAACAACAAGACTGCTATAAAAAAATTAAAATCTACGTTATCTCCGCTGTTACCTGAATTTTTTCATATTAAGTGTGCATGTCATATATATAATTTAATTGTAAAAGATAGTCTTGAGTTTTTTGAGCTTTATATTGAAAAAATTCGTCTTGCTGTTGGTTTAAATCAAGAAAATAATCGTAGATCGAGAATTAGAGAATTTAAAGTTAAATGTCAAGAAAATGGACTTACACCGATATTGATGCCTGAAGAAATTGATATTAGATGGAATTCTACGTATGATTTTTTAAAAACTTGTTATAAATATAGAATTCCTATTATACTAGCTTTTAACCAACATTGCGGTTCATTTGCTGATTCTGCTGATTACATGCTACATGATTCAGATTGGGTTGTAATTAATGATCTTATTAAGTTTTTATAAAATTTTTATGTAGGTACAGTTGAATTTTTCGGTGCTTATTATCCTACTATTTGTAATATTTTGGCATATATAGCCGATATTTCTGGTTTGCTCAAAGAATATAAAAATAAAGAAGGTTATAAAGAAGTTGTTGGTGCCACGTTTACAAAATTTTAAAAATATTTTTTTCCGATTCCCCCTATTTACTTGGTTGGTGCTATGCTAAATCCGGGCATGAAATATAATAATATGTGTCACTTTAGTACTATTATTTATACTAACTTAGAAATAAATATTAACAGTGATTCTGAACAAGTACAACCTGATTTGTGAACGGCTATGAGTGATGCAAATGAATACATAGAAAAATTATATAACTACTACGCTGATTTATTTGATTTAGTCGTACCTACAAATATCACTCCAACTGTCGCCCCTCATCCCTCGAGGAGCCATTATCTTCTAAAAGGCCAGCACATAGTGATTTTCCTGATTCTTTTTATGATTTAACTTGTTGGAACAATGTTGATGAGAGAGCTTACACATCAACTTATCGGGAAGAGCTGAAATATTATCTTTGGTCGCCGTCAGAGGATCACAGATGACTGATCGACACGTTGGATTGGTGGAGGAGTAATGAAACACAATATCCTGTGCTTTCAAGATTAGCTAGAGATATCTTAAATGTTCCAATGTCAACCGTTGCATCAGAGAGCGCCTTTAGTCAGGGACGACAGCAGCTTAGAGACAACCGACACTCACTGGGAAGCAATGCAATAAATGTTCTAGTTTGCCTCAGAGATTGGATTAGAGCGGAAAGAAGAAATCAAGGAATGGAACCGAAGCCGAGCGACAAGTTGAAACTTGAAGAAATTATGTCTTCACGGGAGAACTCAGCAGAATCAAGTCCAATGCATGGTTTTTCCCCCGTTGACTTCGACTATCCTATGCAAATTCCTGTTAATATTAACATGAATGAGTTGGAAAAAATGATGCATAATTTGTAGATTTTTCATTCATGTAAATTATAAATTTTGGATCATTTTGCAATCAATAAAATTCCCCAAATTCATTCACTCCTTAGTCCTTACTT